>NW_027286831.1:287500-294467 GCF_022747635.1 Hetaerina americana
TATATATATATATATGTGTATATATATGTGTATATATATATATATATGTATATATATGTATATATATGTATATATATGTATATATATGTATATATATGTATATATATGTATATATATGTATATATATGTATATATATGTATATATATGTATATATATGTATATATATGTATGTATATATATATATATATATACACATAGTATATAGACCATAAAAGCAGTAATTAACCCGAAGTTTCTGTAGCCGTGTGTAATTCACGCATTATTTGCACAGTTTAGAATCAGTGCTTAAAGTATAGTTAAGGCAGTGTTGGAATTCCTGGAGAAGGAATGAACATTTTTAGAACAGTAGAGCATCTGATAGCACAGCATTGAGCAAATCATTCAAAATGTTTACATTACTCATTTAGTCTTTGTTTTTTCTGTTGAATAAATGAATTTGGGTCAATTGCAACCTGACTACAACGTTTTTTATTGTGTTGTGACCACCAATTCAGCGTTGTACATCTTTTAATTTCGTTCTCAATAGCATGACAGTATGCTAATTGACACGTAGACATGTGCCGTATTTGTGATAAAACCGATGTATTAGGGTTTCCAAATAGTTCTAGAATATTTGAGTGATAAATCTTTACTGAACGTATCCTGAGAGAATTGCATTGTTTGCACCTTTCGTTATGTTTTCATGAAACATGATTTTTGCGTGTTTAAATTGATGTTATTTTGAAAATGGTGAATAAAGGAAATGAGACGTGCGTGGGTTTTTTTCCAGCATAATACTTATGAAGATCGACAATGGTTTCCGCGTAATTGTGCCCAAAGCATGCGTTTTAATATGTTCATGTATTTCGATTTGTTTATGTCATGTAGACCGGTATTTAACGAATCTCGTACTTTCAAAACTAAGGGTAAATATAGCTTCGTGAAGCTGTTGAATTCCTTAATGTTAAACTCCCGCCATCAACTTGTCACTTCGGTTATATTCTTGGGTATTTATCAATGTACTTACCCGAAAAAGTACTTAATTAGTACTTGTAGTATTCACTTTTCAGGTTTAAGCTAAGATTCCGTTCTCTCTTCGTTATTTATCCAGTCGCCCCATTTACTACTGTGATTATTCGCATTGCGGTAAACTGTCCCCATATAATTGTTGTTATTATTATCCGTTTTGCAGTGATCCAAGTGTAATCAAAGCACGCGGAAATTTGGAAACAAAGAAGAAATCGAGACAGAATGAAGCTACGAGGTATTAACTTGCATTGCTGGAAAGATAGCCCAGGCGTGTACACTAATAGGCAATGGTTCGCATTCTTAAATATAATTACATATTTTACGTATTTTATATACTCCTTTCCATGTATGGTTATTTATTCATTCACTTATTTATTAAATTATATTACCAAAACGAAGCCCGGATACATCATGAAACGACTTTCTTGCTTGCAAGAAAGAAAAACATCTTCAATGGCCAGCATATATTTGTGGAGTAAGGAAAGTACCTTTGCTCTAAATCGCACCTTTGCATCTTTGTGCATTGTGTCCATAATGGACACTTCTTTCATTCAATCCCAACTCTTTTCTTTCCGTTTTCTGGCTTACTTAACAATTTGCCCATCAATCACAGTCTTCAATATTCTCAAGATAACTCAAAAGCAATGGACAATAATCGTCCCATGTTGCGAATATAAATTCATTAATGCCGTTGGCTCAACTTTAGAATTGTTGAAACTTAAATTTTCACATTGAGTAAAAACGGAATAAAAATCAGGTGCATTAAAATTTCCTGAATTAACTCTTAAGTCTCATGTTTAGATTGTTTTGTTGGACGATTTTGACAAATGACTACTGCATATCAATTCGTTTGTCGATGCTATTTCAGGGATGCCATAGTGCCATGGCATCTGCAGCCAGACACTCAAATGGCATCAATGATACCTTTAAAAAAATAACTTCTGATGTCATTTCACAGAGCCAAGGACAGTTTACGGCTAAAAATATTGGCCGATTTATAGTCAAGAAAAATTTTGATGCAGCACTATAATTGAGCTATTCCGTTCTTCAGAATAATAAATTCTGGGTTTTTTTATATTCCAACGATGATCATTTATAAAACTCTTGACACCGTTACGTTCAAATTTTTTGGATTATGTTCTTTGCGTTGAAGCCAAAGGGGGGAAAGGATTGCTACTTTTAAAGGAAAAAGGCAAAAAATTAAAGTTGCCAAACTGGCAGATTTGCTTTCGAAACATATATATATGCTTATATATGTATGTATAAATGGATATATATGTTATTTTTTTTTTAAAGGTAATCTACCGGTTAAGGTAGGTTTTCGGATGGACACAAGTACGAAACAAATACTTTATTACTCCTACAAAACACAAAATCCATCATCCTACTCTTGCCTCCAAAGGATTGCTCCCAACAAACCCCTCTCTTCGCCCACCATACCAAGTACTTCAACATTTGTTTTCTTCTCAGTCCATTTCACCTTCTCCATTCTTCTCCACACCCACATTTCAAAAGCCTCCAGTCTACGTCTATCCTCCTGCTTCAATGACCAAGTTTCCGCACCGTACATAGACACGCTCCATATCAAAGTTTTTATGAGTCTCTTCTTAACATCCTTACTCAAAGTCCCTGTCATCAACTCCCTCCTCCTTGTGAAAGCCTCTTTGCCTAGCGCAATTCTTCTTCTTACGTCCATACTACTTTGAACGTGTGGTCGAAAACGCTAGCGAGATACGTAAACTCTTCTACCTGCTCTAGTTTTTGCCATCCTACTTTAATGTTATGCTTAGCCTTTTTCTTTCTAGAAAATCGCATAACCTTTGTTTTATTAATATTGATTCTCACCCCATACCGTTCGCACTGAATTTCCAATTCACTCAGCAATACTTGCAGCCCCTTGGCTGACTGACAAAATAAAGCTTGGTCATCAGCAAACCTAACTGATTTTATGAATTCCCCGCCCACCTTCATTCCTCCCTCCAGTTCTTCCCATGCCTCTTCAATCATTTCCTATGCATACAGGTTGAACAGCAACACTGATAATGGGCAACCCTGCCTTACACCTCTTCCTAACACTGCCCAACCGGACTCCAAGTTCCCCACTCGCACCTGAGCTGATCAAACTAATTATCCTATAGTCCTCACCGACGTGGCCTTTACCTTTTTTGGAATAGGAACTAAAACTGATCTCACAAAGTCTTCCGGCCAGATTCCCTCCTCATAAATACTACGGATCAGCCCATATAGCCTCTTCCTCCCACATTTTCCTAAGCATTTTAAAAGTTCCACTGGAATGTTATCTACCCCCACGGCCTTATTTAGTTTCATCTCCCTTAATGCCCTTTCTATCTCATTGTCTAGTATGCCTGGACCTAAGCTGTCCTCCTCTACGTCATTTTCTTTTTCAATTTTTAACTTTGTTGGTCTGAGTTCTTTACTCTACAGTTCTTCTATATACTCCTTCCATCTCTCTTGGATCTTTCCTGCATCAACTATTACCTTACCCGCCTTATCTCTAACTGTTAGCAAAGCTCTTCCTTTCTTACTTCCCGATAACGATTTAACTTTGCTGTACAGCGCACCGATTTCACCCTTCCTCTGCAGACTTTCCATATCCTCGCACTGTGTCTTCCACCATGCTTCTTTTGCTTTATTTGTTGCCCGCCTCAATTTATTGTTCAATTCTTTGTACTTCATTTTGCCTAATTCTGTATTTATATTCGTCCATTTTCGCCGCTCATCCATCTTTGTAATCATCTCATCCGTGATCCATGGTTTCCAAGTCCTTTTAGTGTTAATGGTTCCAATAGTGTCTTTTGCGGCTTGATTTTCAATGACTAAACTTTAGGAATATTAATGAACGTAGCTAAGAGACAATCTACAGCACGGTATTCAAATCAAAGTTATTCTCTCAACTTAGTGTACATCTTTAGAAAGGTTGAGCAATTAGCTATTTTTCTGCATGAACACCTTGACGATCAATCACTTTTTACATCCTTGTAAGCAGCTTTTTAATACCGGTGTCGTACCTTTTTCCAGCCGCGTCACTAAGCCAACTGACGGCTGCTTCTTGCACTTCCTCGTCTGACTTGATTTCTGTCCTCCAAGGTGTTTCTTGAGAGTGGGAAACAAGTGATAGTCGCAGGAGGCAACGTCTGGGCTTTAAGGAGGGTGGTCAATGATGTCCCAGCAGCTAAATTCTTTGAGCAGGGTGATCATTTCATGTGACACATTTGCATTGTCATGATGCAAACACACTACTTTGGTGAGACACCTTGTTTTATCCGAGGACCTCCGACACAACAATCTGCAGCATGACAAAATTGCCACTCTCTTCAACAAGGCCTTTATTTACCTCATGACGGGTAATTCTCCAGTTATTGCGCACCATCTCGTCAATTGGAGCCACCGTTGATTCCGATGGTAAACCTGGTCGCCCGGACCGCTGCTCAGCGTGGACATTTTCCTGGCTATAAAAGAACTCCCTGCACCACTTCCGCACATTTACGTTGTCCGTAATCCAATTCCAACCGTACACTTCCACTAAATGGCAGTATGAATTTTTATATCGGAGAAGCAGTCATCGCAGTTGGCTTTGCAACGCGGTGAGAGAATTGTATGATGCTGGTATTAAAATGCTGCTTACAAGGATGCAAAAAGTGAGTTATCATTAAGACGACTATGTAGAAAAATAGCTAAATGCTAAACCTTCCCAATGCTGTACACAAAATTGAGAATAAATTTGGATTTTGATGAAAAAAAATATGGGACTTTACTTTTCTAATTGCCCTAATACAGTGAGTAATTTCTCCACCTGGATTATGGCATAATGGCACCGGCATTGGAAAGGGTTTAATTAATGTTCACCAGCTTGACACAAATACCCTATTTCCTCCAGGCTACCTATTTCGTCATCCAGTATAGCATTGGCTATACTTTTGCGGATCCGAGCTATTGTCTTCAGAATCACTGGATAATAAGGTCTTTTCTTCCTCAGGACAACCCTAAAT
The DNA here is from genome assembly GCF_022747635.1 of Hetaerina americana. Classification (NCBI taxonomy): domain Eukaryota; kingdom Metazoa; phylum Arthropoda; class Insecta; order Odonata; family Calopterygidae; genus Hetaerina; species Hetaerina americana. The sequence goes on from NW_027286831.1 coordinate 292,520, forward strand.
GCTGTGTATCCAATCCAATTAATTTCTTCCTTTGATGGCATTTTGTTGAGGCCATGTTTTTCTCCACACTTTTCAATACGGGACGTGAATTGACCAAGCCTTTTCCGAATGAATTTCATCATTAACGCATGTCTACTGCTGTGCCTGATGGATTTATTCCCATCTCATCTCTTGAAGCACTTTGTTTGACTGTCGTATCATTCTCAAGTCCCCCGCATAAATCTATACCACTCTTAGACAAAGAACGTCGAATGGAACCTTTCCTCTCCATCAATCCTCTCTTCTTCACACCACATAGATTGAGAAGTACCTTGGTTTTGGCATTGAACTGTACCACAATCTACAACGCCCCTCTGAAAATATTGCAAAGGCCAACTCTCTCTCCGGTCACAACTCTGTGTTTAACATCAGGTAACACAATTTCGCACGGTGGAACATATCACCTTTTTCCAGTAAACTGAAAATAAACAAATAAATAGTGCCGGTTCAGTTGGATTGTTAAAAACAAGATCCAATTCCATGCTGCTTGTTATAGTGCATTATTACCACAAAAACAATGAACCAAATGAAACTTGGTAAGGTACAAACTATTGCGGTACAAACTGAAACGAGTTAGAAAGTATTATTTCTGCAATTGAACATTTAAGAACAGTTTTTCTCGCAGAAAAGAGAACACTATCAGTATTTCAGTATGGCATCCACGCTGGGTATCTATTCATACACAATACTGCCAGAGTCTCTAAAGATAGATTATGGCAGGGGGATTTTAAAAATGCAAATCCATTGAAAAGAATGAAAATAAAAGTTAAAATAATGATGAAAACATACCAATTTACACGCACTGAGAGATTCACATGTATTTGCTCAAAGTATTAGTTAAAGTAACTAGACAGTCAATGGAAAGCAATATAATATATGCAAGGTATGTATTAATAGTTTGGGTAAAAGGTTTTCCAGGCATTACTATGCGTTGCCGTAGGCTCAAATGTAAATATAAAATGAACATACCTACCGTCTTGAAGCAATGGAAATGGGATAACTGAGACCATAAAGAGCTTAGACTCAAGTGTCTGATCTTCGACATGCACCAAGCGCCATTCGCATTTCAGCATTCCTTCAGGATTGATGGTCTTATCAGTGGACCCCTGTTGGGTGACATGGTGCAGGTGCAAATTGAAACGAGCTATTGACCAGCGACAGGCCATAAAATTGTATTGCTGGACTGTGGAATTTGGGTACGAAGTAATTGTTCAAGTGTTTTAGTGATAAAAGATGATTCGCATCCACAAACAGACACATATATAGGGCACGGTGGTTAAATGCGGACAAATTTTAATTTTGAATTTCCCACCATATTGTAGTTCCACTGGAGGTTGTGATTGGCGCTCTATGAAAGATATCCGCATCTAATAAACAGCCATAATGACTCTAAATAGCTGAGGTGTCTACTACGGAGTGAGGAGTACAATCGAAAGAGCCATTATTATTATCGATATGAAAGTGATATCCTGCTTCAACTTTATAGTGTTTAGAATAAGAGTTCAGGAGTCTTCTTATGGCACACCAATAAATCAACTGTTTTCAATATTGCAGGCAAAATATAATGCTTTGGAGAAGTCTAACGGGGAAGGTTGGGCTAATCCAGCAAGGTAACCTCATTTGAGCAAACACTCTGGTGCTCATTTCAGAGGCATTTTGCAAATTTTTGCGACATTGCAAACGTTGATGAAGAATCTGGTGAAACCTTGGATGTATAATTATGGCACAATAGAGGTTAAATTAAAATAGATAACACTTAAAAGGACATGCACATTGTACATTGTTTAAACTTACAACCTTCTCTTCCAGAAGCCTGCTTCAAGTAATATTTATTTATTTTGTGTCACCTTTATTTATTTTACCAAAAATATGAGGTATATATGCCTATATATATAAATAGGTAAATATA
>NW_027286832.1:0-2500 GCF_022747635.1 Hetaerina americana
AATGCAAATGCAAATGCATATGCAAATGCAAATGCAAATGCAAATGAAAATGAAAATGCAAATGAAAATGAAAATAAAAATGAAAATGAAAATGAATATGAAAATGAAAATGAAAATGAAAATGAAAATGAAAATGAAAATGAAAATGAAAATGAAAATGAAAATGAAAATGAAAATGAAAATGAAAATGAAAATGAAAATGAAAATGAAAATGAAAATGAAAATGAAAATGAAAATGAAAATGAAAATGAAAATGAAAATGAAAATGAAAATGAAAATGAAAATGAAAATGAAAATGAAAATGAAAATGAAAATGAAAATGAAAATGAAAATGAAAATGAAAATGAAAATTAAAATGAAAATGAAAGTTAAAATGAAAGTTAAAATGAAAGTTAAAATGAAAGTTAAAATGAAAGTTAAAATGAAAGTTAAAATGAAAGTTAAAATGAAAATGAAAATGGAAATGAAAACGAAAATGAAAATGAAAATGGAAATGAAAATGAAAATGAAAATGAAAATGAAAATGAAAATGAAAATGAAAATGAAAATGAAAATGAAAATGAAAATGAAAATGAAAATGAAAATGAAAATGAAAATGAAAATGAAAATGAAAATGAAAATGAAAATGAAAATGAAAATGAAAATGAAAATGAAAATGAAAATGAAAATGAAAATGAAAATGAAAATGAAAATGAAAATGAAAATGAAAATGAAAATGAAAATGAAAATGAAAATTAAAATGAAAATGAAAGTTAAAATGAAAGTTAAAATGAAAGTTAAAATGAAAGTTAAAATGAAAATGAAAATGAAAATGAAAATGAAAATGAAAATGAAAATGAAAATGAAAATGAAAATGAAAATGAAAATGAAAATGAAAATGAAAATGAAAATGAAAATGAAAATGAAAATGAAAATGAAAATGAAAATGAAAATGAAAATGAAAATGAAAATGAAAATGAAAATGAAAATGAAAATGAAAATGAAAATGAAAATGAAAATGAAAATGAAAATGAAAATGAAAATGAAAATGAAAATGAAAATGAAAATGAAAATGAAAATGAAAATGAAAATGAAAATGAAAATGAAAATGAAAATGAAAATGAAAATGAAAATGAAAGTTAAAATGAAAGTTAAAATGAAAGTTAAAATGAAAATGAAAATGAAAATGAAAATGAAAATGAAAATGAAAATGAAAGTTAAAATGAAAGTTAAAATGAAAGTTAAAATGAAAGTTAAAATGAAAATGAAAATGGAAATGAAAACGAAAATGAAAATGAAAATAAAAATGAAAATGAAAATGAAAATGAAAATGAAAATGAAAATGAAAATGAAAATGAAAATGAAAATGAAAATGAAAATGAAAATGAAAATGAAAATGAAAATGAAAATGAAAATGAAAATGAAAATGAAAATGAAAATGAAAATGAAAATGAAAATGAAAATGAAAATGAAAATGAAAATGAAAATGAAAATGAAAATGAAAATGAAAATGAAAATGAAAATGAAAATGAAAATGAAAATGAAAATGAAAATGAAAGTTAAAATGAAAGTTAAAATGAAAGTTAAAATGAAAATGAAAATGAAAATGAAAATGAAAATGAAAATGAAAGTTAAAATGAAAGTTAAAATGAAAGTTAAAATGAAAGTTAAAATGAAAATGAAAATGGAAAGGAAAATGAAAATGAAAATGAAAATAAAAATGAAAATGAAAATAAAAATGAAAATGAAAATGAAAATGAAAATGAAAATGAAAATGAAAATGAAAATGAAAATGAAAATGAAAATGAAAATGAAAATGAAAATGAAAAAGAAAATGAAAATGAAAATGAAAATGAAAATGAAAATGAAAATGAAAATGAAAATGAAAATGAAAATGAAAATGAAAATGAAAATGAAAATGAAAATGAAAATGAAAATGAAAATGAAAATGAAAATGAAAATGAAAATGAAAATGAAAATGAAAATGAAAATGAAAATGAAAATGAAAATGAAAATGAAAATGAAAATGAAAATGAAAATGAAAATGAAAATGAAAATGAAAATGAAAATGAAAATGAAAATGAAAATGAAAATGAAAATGAAAATGAAAATGAAAATGAAAATGAAAATGAAAATGAAAATGAAAATGAAAATGAAAATGAAAATGAAAATGAAAATGAAAATGAAAATGAAAATGAAAATGAAAATGAAAATGAAAATGAAAATGAAAATGAAAATGAAAATGAAAATGAAAATGAAAATGAAAATGAAAATGAAAATGAAAATGAAAATGAAAATGAAAATGAAAATGAAAATGAAAATGAAAATGAAAATGAAAATGAAAATGAAAATGAAAATGAAAATGAAAATGAAAATGAAAATGAAGATGAAAATGAAAATGAAAATGAAAATGAAAATGAAAATGAAAATGAAAATGAAAATGAAAATGAAAATGAAAATGAAAATGAAAATGAAAATGAAAATGAAAATGAAAATGAAAATGAAAATGAAAATGAAAATG
>NW_027286832.1:10000-291349 GCF_022747635.1 Hetaerina americana
AAAATGAAAATGAAAATGAAAATGAAAATGAAAATGAAAATGAAAATGAAAATGAAAATGAAAATGAAAATGAAAATGAAAATGAAAATGAAAATGAAAATGAAAATGAAAATGAAAATGAAAATGAAAATGAAAATGAAAATGAAAATGAAAATGAAAATGAAAATGAAAATGAAAATGAAAATGAAAATGAAAATGAAAATGAAAATGAAAATGAAAATGAAAATGAAAATGAAAATGAAAATGAAAATGAAAATGAAAATGAAAATGAAAATGAAAATGAAAATGAAAATGAAAATGAAAATGAAAATGAAAATGAAAATGAAAATGAAAATGAAAATGAAAATGAAAATGAAAATGAAAATGAAAATGAAAATGAAAATGAAAATGAAAATGAAAATGAAAATGAAAATGAAAATGAAAATGAAAATGAAAATGAAAATGAAAATGAAAATGAAAATGAAAATGAAAATGAAAATGAAAATGAAAATGAAAATGAAAATGAAAATGAAAATGAAAATGAAAATGAAAATGAAAATGAAAATGAAAATGAAAATGAAAATGAAAATGAAAATGAAAATGAAAATGAAAATGAAAATGAAAATGAAAATGAAAATGAAAATGAAAATGAAAATGAAAACGAAAATGAAAATGAAAATGAAAATGAAAATGAAAACGAAAATGAAAATGAAAATGAAAACGAAAATGAAAACGAAAATGAAAACGAAAATGAAAACGAAAATGAAAACGAAAATGAAAACGAAAATGAAAACGAAAATGAAAATGAAAATGAAAATGAAAATGAAAATGAAAATGAAAATGAAAATGAAAATGAAAATGAAAATGAAAATGAAAATGAAAATGAAAATGAAAATGAAAATGAAAATGAAAATGAAAATGAAAATGAAAATGAAAATGAAAATGAAAATGAAAATGAAAATGAAAATGAAAATGAAAATGAAAATGAAAATGAAAATGAAAATGAAAATGAAAATGAAAATGAAAATGAAAATGAAAATGAAAATGAAAATGAAAATGAAAATGAAAATGAAAATGAAAATGAAAATGAAAATGAAAATGAAAATGAAAATGAAAATGAAAATGAAAATGAAAATGAAAATGAAAATGAAAATGAAAATGAAAATGAAAATGAAAATGAAAATGAAAATGAAAATGAAAATGAAAATGAAAATGAAAATGAAAATGAAAATGAAAATGAAAATGAAAATGAAAATGAAAATGAAAATGAAAATGAAAATGAAAATGAAAATGAAAATGAAAATGAAAATGAAAATGAAAATGAAAATGAAAATGAAAATGAAAATGAAAATGAAAATGAAAATGAAAATGAAAATGAAAATGAAAATGAAAATGAAAATGAAAATGAAAATGAAAATGAAAATGAAAATGAAAATGAAAATGAAAATGAAAATGAAAATGAAAATGAAAATGAAAATGAAAATGAAAATGAAAATGAAAATGAAAATGAAAATGAAAATGAAAATGAAAATGAAAATGAAAATGAAAATGAAAATGAAAATGAAAATGAAAATGAAAATGAAAATGAAAATGAAAATGAAAATGAAAATGAAAATGAAAATGAAAATGAAAATGAAAATGAAAATGAAAATGAAAATGAAAATGAAAATGAAAATGAAAATGAAAATGAAAATGAAAATGAAAATGAAAATGAAAATGAAAATGAAAATGAAAATGAAAATGAAAATGAAAATGAAAATGAAAATCAAAATGAAAATGAAAATGAAAATGAAAATGAAAATGAAAATGAAAATGAAAATGCAAATGCAAATGCAAATGCAAATGCATATGCAAATGCAAATGAAAATGCAAATGCAAATGCAAATGCAAATGAAAATGCAAATAAAAATGCAAATAAAAATGAAAATGAAAATGAAAATGAAAATGAAAATGAAAATGAAAATGAAAATGAAAATGAAAATGAAAATGAAAATGAAAATGAAAATGAAAATGAAAATGAAAATGAAAATGAAAATGAAAATGAAAATGAAAATGAAAATGAAAATGAAAATGAAAATGAAAATGAAAATGAAAATGAAAATGAAAATGAAAATGAAAATGAAAATGAAAATGAAAATGAAAATGAAAATGAAAATGAAAATGAAAATGAAAATGAAAATGAAAATGAAAATGAAAATGAAAATGAAAATGAAAATGAAAATGAAAATGAAAATGAAAATGAAAATGAAAATGAAAATGAAAATGAAAATGAAAATGAAAATGAAAATGAAAATGAAAATGAAAATGAAAATGAAAATGAAAATGAAAATGAAAATGAAAATGAAAATGAAAATGAAAATGAAAATGAAAATGAAAATGAAAATGAAAATGAAAATGAAAATGAAAATGAAAATGAAAATGAAAATGAAAATGAAAATGAAAATGAAAATGAAAATGAAAATGAAAATGAAAATGAAAATGAAAATGAAAATGAAAATGAAAATGAAAATGAAAATGAAAATGAAAATGAAAATTAAAATGAAAATGAAAGTTAAAATGAAAGTTTAAATGAAAGTTTAAATGAAAGTTAAAATGAAAATGAAAATGAAAATGAAAATGAAAATGAAAATGAAAATGAAAATGAAAATGAAAACGAAAATGAAAACGAAAATGAAAATGAAAATGAAAATGAAAATGAAAATGAAAATGAAAATGAAAATGAAAATGAAAATGAAAATGAAAATGAAAATGAAAATGAAAATGAAAATGAAAATGAAAATGAAAATGAAAATGAAAATGAAAATGAAAATGAAAATGAAAATGAAAATGAAAATGAAAATGAAAATGAAAATGAAAATGAAAATGAAAATGAAAATGAAAATGAAAATGAAAATGAAAATGAAAATGAAAATGAAAATGAAAATGAAAATGAAAATGAAAATGAAAATGAAAATGAAAATGAAAATGAAAATGAAAATGAAAATGAAAATGAAAATGAAAATGAAAATGAAAATGAAAATGAAAATGAAAATGAAAATGAAAATGAAAATGAAAATGAAAATGAAAATGAAAATGAAAATGAAAATGAAAATGAAAATGAAAATGAAAATGAAAATGAAAATGAAAATGAAAATGAAAATGAAAATGAAAATGAAAATGAAAATGAAAATGAAAATGAAAATGAAAATGAAAATGAAAATGAAAATGAAAATGAAAATGAAAATGAAAATGAAAATGAAAATGAAAATGAAAATGAAAATGAAAATGAAAATGAAAATGAAAATGAAAATGAAAATGAAAATGAAAATGAAAATGAAAATGAAAATGAAAATGAAAATGAAAATGAAAATGAAAATGAAAATGAAAATGAAAATGAAAATGAAAATGAAAATGAAAATGAAAATGAAAATGAAAATGAAAATGAAAATGAAAATGAAAATGAAAATGAAAATGAAAATGAAAATGAAAATGAAAATGAAAATGAAAATGAAAATGAAAATGAAAAGGAAAATGAAAATGAAAATGAAAATGAAAATGAAAATGAAAATGAAAATGAAAATGAAAATGAAAATGAAAATGAAAATGAAAACGAAAATGAAAACGAAAATGAAAACGAAAATGAAAACGAAAATGAAAACGAAAATGAAAACGAAAATGAAAATGAAAATGAAAATGAAAATGAAAATGAAAATGAAAATGAAAATGAAAATGAAAATGAAAATGAAAATGAAAATGAAAATGAAAATGAAAATGAAAATGAAAATGAAAATGAAAATGAAAATGAAAATGAAAATGAAAATGAAAATGAAAATGAAAATGAAAATGAAAATGAAAATGAAAATGAAAATGAAAATGAAAATGAAAATGAAAATGAAAATGAAAATGAAAATGAAAATGAAAATGAAAATGAAAATGAAAATGAAAATGAAAATGAAAATGAAAATGAAAATGAAAATGAAAATGAAAATGAAAATGAAAATGAAAATGAAAATGAAAATGAAAATGAAAATGAAAATGAAAATGAAAATGAAAATGAAAATGAAAATGAAAATGAAAATGAAAATGAAAATGAAAATGAAAATGAAAATGAAAATGAAAATGAAAATGAAAATGAAAATGAAAATGAAAATGAAAATGAAAATGAAAATGAAAATGAAAATGAAAATGAAAATGAAAATGAAAATGAAAATGAAAATGAAAATGAAAATGAAAATGAAAATGAAAATGAAAATGAAAATGAAAATGAAAATGAAAATGAAAATGAAAATGAAAATGAAAATGAAAATGAAAATGAAAATGAAAATGAAAATGAAAATGAAAATGAAAATGAAAATGAAAATGAAAATGAAAATGAAAATGAAAATGAAAATGAAAATGAAAATGAAAATGAAAATGAAAATGAAAATGAAAATGAAAATGAAAATGAAAATGAAAATGAAAATGAAAATGAAAATGAAAATGAAAATGAAAATGAAAATGAAAATGAAATTGAAAATGAAAATGAAAATGAAAAATGGGGGGGAAATATGCACTTTTCATGAAAAAATGTGAAAAATTAAATTTTCTAAAAATGAAATAAATGCCTTCTATACACCTCAAACATTCACTCTAAAACAGAATATTGTTGTTTTTCGCAATATTTTTAGAAATTGGGCTCTATAAGTAAAATTAACACTTGGGCTGAAGCATCTTTTATGCTCATTTATTGTCTTTCAGGATTAATTCTGGGTTTTAATTTGTTTATTTGATAAAAATGAACAACAATACACACCATGGAGACATTTTTGTTTGATTTGTGTCGACAGAGATTTTCACCTAGAACCCAAAGGTCAGGGGTATTGGCACTTTTCATGGAAAAATGTGAAAAATTAAATTTTCTAAAAATGAAATAAATGCCTTCTAAACACCTCAAACATTCACTCGAAAACAGAAAATTGTAGTTTTTCGCAATATTTTTTGACATATGGGCTCTTTAAGTTACATAAACTCTTTGGCTGAAGCATTTTTATGCTCATTTTTTGTCTTTCAGGATTAATTCTGGGATTTAAATTGTTTATTTGATAACAATGAACAACAATACACACCATGGAAACATTTTGGTTTGATTTTTGTCGAGTGAGATTTTCACCTAGAACCCAAAGGGGGGGTTATTGGCACTTTTCATGGAAAGATGTGAAAAATTAAATTTTCTAAAAATGAAATAAATGCCTTCTAAACACCTCAAACATTCACTCTAAAACAGAAGATTGTTGTTTTTCGCAATATTTTTAGAAATTTGCGCTCTTTTAGTAACATAACCACTTGCGCTGAAGCAACTTTTATGCTCATTTCTTGTCTTTCAGGATTAATTCTTGGTTTTATTTTGTTTATTTGATGAAAATGAACAACAACACACACCTTGGATTTATTATTGTTTGATTTGTGTTGAGTGAGATTTTCACCTAGAACACAAATGGGGGCTATATTGGAACTTTTCATGGAAAAATGTGAAAAATTAAATTTTCTAAAAATGAAATAAATGCCTTCTATACACCTCAAACATTCACTCTAAAACTTAGGATTGTTGTTTTTCGCAATATTTTTAGAAATTTGGGCTCTTTTAGTAACATTAACACTTGCGCTGAAGCATCTTTTATGCTCATTTCTTGTCTTTCAGGATTAATTCTGGGTTTTATTTTGTTTATTTGATGAAAATGAACAACAATACACACCTTAGATACATTTTTGTTTGATTTGTGTCGAGTGAGATTTTCTCCTAGAACCAAAAGGGGGGGGGAAAAATGCGGAAGATGTGAAAAATGTGAAAAATGTGAAAAATTAAATTTTCTAAAAATGAAATGAATGCCTTATATACACCTCAAACATTTACTCTAAAACAGAATATTGTTGTTTTTCGCAAAATTTTTGAAATTTGGCCTCTATAAGTAACATTAACACTTGGGCTGAAGGATCTTTTATGCTCATTTATTGTCTTTCAGGATTAATTCTGGGTTTTTTTTGTTTATTTGATGAAAATGAACAACAATACACACCATGGAGAAATTTTTGTTTGATTTGTGTCGATAGAGACTTTCACCTAGAACCCAAAGGGGGGGGGTATTGGCAATTTTCATGGATAAATGTGAAAAATTAAATTTTCTAAAAAAATAATAAATGACTTCTAAACACCTAAATCATTCACTCGAAAACAGAAAATTGTAGTTTTTCGCAATATTTTTGGACATTTGGGATCTTTTAGTAACATTTACTCTTGGGCTGAAGCATCTTTTATGCTCATTTTTTGTCTTTCAGGATTAATTCTGGGTTTTAATTTGTTTATTTGATAAAAATGAACAACAAAACACACCTTGGATACATTTTTGGTTGATTTGTGTCGAGTGAGATTTTCACCTAGAACCCAAAGGGGGGGGTATTGGCACTTTTCATGGAAAAATGTGAAAAATTAAATTTTCTAAAAATGAAATAAATGCCTTCTAAACACCTCAAACATTCACTCTAAAACCGAAGATTGTTGTTTTTCGCAATATTTTTAGAAATTTGGGCTCTTTTAGTTAACATTAACACTTGCGCTGAGGCATCTTTTATGCTCATTTCTTGTCTTTCAGGATTAATTCTGGGTTTTATTTTGTTTGTTTGTTCGAAGGTTTCCGCGGCGATGAGTAGGTGATTTCCACATTTTTCGGGCTGCGTCCGCGTATGTCGTTTAAAAGTACAACAGTTTCGCCAGCTATCCTGCTGGCGTCCTCAGGTCAAGGATGAATGATGATTTTATTTTGTTTATTTGATGAAAATGAACAACAATACACACCATTGAAACATTTTTGTTTGATTTGTGTCGAGTGGGATTTTCACCTAGAACCCAAAGGGGGGTATAAACACTTTTCATGGAAAAATGTAAAAAATTAAATTTTCTAAAAATGAAATAAATGCCTTCTAAACACCTCAAACATTCACTCTAAAACCGAAGATTGTTGTTTTTCGCAATATTTTTAGAAATTTGGGCTCTTTTAGTAACATTAACACCTGGGCTGAAGCATCTTTTATGATCATTTATTGTCTTTCAGGATACATTCTGGGTTTTATTTTGTTTATTTGATGAAAATGAACAACAATACACACCTTGGATACATTTTTGTTTGATTTGTGTCGATTGAGATTTTTACCTAGAACCCAAAGGGGGGGCATTGGCACTTTTCATGGAAAAATGTGAAAAATTAAATTTTCAAAAAATGAAATAAATGCCTTCTAAACACCTCAAACATTCACTCTAAAAAAGAATATTGTTGTTTTTCGCAATATTTTTAGAAATTTGGGCTCTTTTAGTAACATTAACACCTGGGCTGAAGCATCTTTAATGATCATTTATTGTCTTTCAGGATTAATTCTGGGTTTTATTTTGTTTATTTGATGAAAATAAACAACAATACACACCTTGGATACATTTTTGTTTGATTTGTGTCGAGTTAGATTTTCACCTAGAACCCAAAGGGGGGGGTGGGTATTGGCACTTTTCATGGAAAAATGTGAAATATTAAATTTTCTAAAAATGAAATAAATGCCTTCTAAACACCTCAAACATTCACTCTTAAACTAAAGATTGTTGTTTTTCGCAATATTTTTAGAAATTTGGGCTCTTTTAGTAACATTAACAATTGCGCTGAAGCATCATTTATGCTAATTTCTTGTCTTTCAGAATTAATTCTGGGTTTTTTTTTTTTTATTTGATGAAAATGAACAACAATACACACCATGGAAACATTTTTGTTTGATTTTTCTATCGAGTGAGATTTTCACCTAGAACCCAAAAGGGGGGGTATTGGCACTTTTCATGGAAAAATGTGAAAAATTAAATTTTCTAAAAATGAATGAAATGCCTTCTAAACACCTCAAACATTCACTCTAAAACAGAAGATTGTTGTTTTTCGCAATATTTTTAGAAATTTGGCCTCTTTTAGTAACATTAACACCTGGGCTGAAGCATCTTTTATGATCTTTTATTGTCTTTCAGGATTCATTCTGGGTTTTATTTTGTTTATTTGATGAAAATGAACAACAATACACACCTTGGATACATTTTTGTTTGATTTGTAACGAGTGAGATTTTCACCTAGAACCCAAAGGGCTAGGGTATTGGCACTTTTCATGGAAAAATGTGAAAAATTAAATTTTCTAAAAATGAAATAAATGCCTTCTAAACACCTCAAACATTCACTCTAAAACAGAAGATTGTTGTTTTTCGCAATATTTTTAGAAATTTGGGCTCTTTTTGTAACAATAACACTTGCGCTGAAGCATCTTTTATGCTCATTTCTTGTCTTTCAGGATAAATTCTGGGTTTTATTTGTTTATTTGATGAAAATAAACATTAATACACACCATGGAAACATTTTTGATTGATTTGTGTCGAGTTAGATTTTCACCTAGAACCCAAAGGGGGGGGTTTTGGCACTTTTCATGGAAAAATGTGAAAAATTAAATTTTCTAAAAATGAAATAAATGCCTTCTAAACACCACAAACATTAACTCTAAAACAGAAGATTGTTGTTTTTCGCAATATTTTTAGAAATTTGGGCTCTTTTCGTAACATTAACACTTGCGCTGAAGCATCATTTATGCTAATTTCTTGTCTTTCAGGATTAATTCTGGGTTTTATTTTGTTTATTTGATGAAAATGAACAACAACACACACCTTGGGTACATTATTGTTTGATTTGTGTTGGGTGAGATTTTCACCTAGAACCCAAATGGGGGGTGAACTTTTCATGGAAAAATGTGAAAAATAAAATTTTCTAAAAATGAAATAAATGCCTTCTATACACTTCAAACATTCACTCTAAAACTTAGGATTGTTGTTTTTCGCAATATTTTTAGAAATTTGGGCTGTTTAAGTAACATTAACACATGCACTGAAGCATCTTTTATGCTCATTTCTTGTCTTTCAGGATTAATTCTTGGTGTTATTATGTTTATTTGATGAAAATGAACAACAATACACACCTTGGATACATTTTTGTTTGATTTGTGTCGAGTGAGATTTTCACCTAGAACCCAAAGGGGGGGTATTTGCACTTTTCATGGAAAAATGTGAAAAATTAAATTTTCTAAAAATGAAATAAATGCCTTATATACACCTAAAACATTCACTCTAAAACAGAATATTGTTGTTTTTCGCAATATTTTTAGAAATTTGGGCTCTATAAGTAACATAAACACTTGGGCTGAAGGATCTTTTATGCTCATTTATTGTCTTTCAGGATTAATTCTGGGTTTTTTTTTGTTTATTTGATAAAAATGAACAACAATACACACCATGGAAACACATTTGTTTGATTTGTGTCGAGTGAGATTTTCACCTAGAACCTAAACTTTTCATGGAAAAATGTGAAAAATTAAATTTTCTAAAAATGAAATAAATGCCTTCTAAACACCTCAAATATTCAATTTAAAACTTTGTATTGTTGTTTTTCGCAATGTTTTTAGAAATTTGGGCTCTTTTAGTAACATTAACACTTGCGCTGAAGCATCTTTTATGCTCATTTCTTGTCTTTCTTCTGGGTTTTATTTAGTTTATTTGATGAAAATGAAATACAATACACACCTTGGATACATTTTTGTTTGATTTGTGTCGAGTGAGATTTTCACCTAGAACCCAAATTGGCACTTTTTGGGTATTGGCACTTTTCATGGAAAAATGTGAAAAATTAAATTTTCTAAAAATGAAATAAATGCCTTCTAAACACCTCAAACATTCACTCTAAAACAGAAGATTGTTGTTTTTCGCAATATTTTTAGAAATTTGGGCTCTTTTTGTAACATTAACACTTTCGCTGAAGCAACTTTTATGCTCATTTCTTGTCTTTCAAGATTAATTCTGGGTTTTATTATGTTTATTTGAGGAAAATAAACAACAATACACACCATGGAAACATTTTTGTTTGATTTTTGTCGAGTGAGATTTTCACCTAGAACCCAAAGGGGGGGTATTGGCACTTTTCATGGAAAAATGTAAAAATTAAATTTTCTAAAAATGAAATAAATGCCTTCTAAACACCTCAAACATTCACTCTAAAACTTAGGATTGTTGTTTTTCGCAATATTTTTAGAAATTTGGGCTCTTTTAGTAACATTAACACTTGCGCTGAAGCATCTTTTATTCTCTTTTATTGTCTTTCAGTATTTATTCTGGGTTTTATTTTGTTTATTTGATGAAAATGAACAACAATACACAACATGGAAACATTTTTGTTTGATTTGTGTCGAGTGAGATTTTCACCTAGAACCCAAGCGGGGGGTATTGGCACTTTTCATGGAAAAATGTGAAAAATTAAATTTTCTAAAAATGAAATAAATGCCTTCTAAACACCTCAAACATTCACTCTTAAACAGAAGATTGTGGTTTTTCGCAATATTTTTAGAAATTTGGGCTCTTTTAGTAAAATTAACACCTGGGCTGAAGCATCTTTTATGATCTTTTATTGTTTTTCAGGATTCATTCTGGGTTTTATTTTGTTTATTTGATGAAAGTGAACAACAATACACACCTTGGATACATTTTTGTTTGATTTGTGTCGAATGAGATTTTCACCTAGAACCCAAAGGGGGGGTATTGGCACTTTTCATGGAAAAATGTGAAAAATTAAATTTTCTAAAAATGAAATAAATGCCTTCTAAACACCTCAAACATTCACTCTAAAACAGAAGATTGTTGTTTTTCGCAATATTTTTAGAAATTTGGGCTCTTTTAGTAACATTTACACCTGGGCTGAAGCATCTTTTATGATCATTTATTGTCTTTCAGGATACATTCTGGGTTTTATTTTGTTTATTTGATGAAAATGAACAACAATACACACCTTGGATACATTTTTGTTTGATTTGTGTCGAGTGAGATTTTCACCTAGAACCAAAAGGGATTGGCACTTTTCATGGAAAAATGTAAAAAATTAAATTTTCTAAAAATGAAATAAATGCCTTCTAAACACCTCAAACATTCACTCTAAAACAGAAGATTGTTGTTTTTCGCAATATTTTTAGAAATTTGGGCTCTTTTAGTAAAATTAAAACTTGCGCTGAAGCATCTTTTATGCTCATTTTATGTCTTTCAGGATACATTCTGGGTTTTATTTTGTTTATTTGATGAAAATTAACAACAATACACACCATGGAAACATTTTTGTCTGATATGTGTCAAGTTAGATTTTCACCTAGAACCCAAAGGGGGGTATTGGCACTTTTCATGGAAAAATGTGAAAAATTAAATTTTCTAAAAATGAAATAAATGCCTTCTAAACACCTCAAACATTCACTCTAAAACAGAAGATTGTAGTTTTTCGCAATGTTTTTAGAAATTTGGGCTCTTTTAGTAACATTAACACTTGCGCTGAAGCAACTTTTATGCTCATTTCTTGTCTTTCAGGATTAATTCTGGGTTTTATTTTGTTTATTTGATGAAAATAAACAACAATACACACCATGGAAACATTTTTGTTTGATTTGCGTCGAGTGAGATTTTCACCTAGAACCCAAAGGGGGGGGTATTGGCACTTTTCATGGAAGAATGTGAAAAATTAAATTTTCTAAAAATGAAATAAATGCCTTCTAAACACCTCAAACATTCACTCTAAAACAGAAGATTGTGGTTTTTCGCAATGTTTTTAGAAATTTGGGCTCTTTTAGTAACATTAACACTTGCGCTGAAGCAACTTTTATGCTCATTTCTTGTCTTTCAGGATTAATTCTGGGTTTTATTTTGTTTATTTGATGAAAATGAACAACAATACACACCATGGAAACATTTTTGTTTGATTTGCGTCAAGCGAGATTTTCACCTAGAACCCAAAGGGGGGGGGGAAATGTGGAAGATGTGAAAAATGTGAAAAATGTGAAAAATTAAATTTTCTAAAAATGAAAGAAATGCCCTATAAACACCTCAAACATTCACTCTAAAACAGAATATTGTTGTTTTTCGCAATATTTTTAGAAATTTGGGCTTTATAAGTAACATTTACACTTGGGCTGAAGGATCTTTTATGCTCATTTATTGTCTTTCAAGATTAATTCTGGGTTTTTTTTTGTTTATTTGATAAAAATGAACAACAATACACACCATGGAAACATTTTTGTTTGAATTGTGTCGAGTGAGATTTTCACCTAGAACCCAAGGGGGGGTTATTGGCACTTTTCATGGAAAAATGTGAAAAATTAAATTTTCTAAAAATGAAATAAATGCCTTCTAAACACCTCAAACATTCACTCTAAAACAGAATTTTGTTGTTTTTCGCAATATTTTTAGAAATTTGGGCTCTTTAAGTAACATTAAAACTTGGGCTGAAGGATCTTTTATGCTCATTTATTGTCTTTCAGGATTAATTCTGGGTTTTATTTTGTTTATTTGATGAAAATGAACAACAAAGCACACACCTTGGATACATTTTTTTTTGATTTGTGTCGAGTGAGATTTTCACCCAGAACCCAAAGGGGGGGGGGTTGGCACTTTTCATGGAAAAATGTGAAAAGTTAAATTTTCTAAAAATGAAATAAATGCCTTCTAAACACCTCAAACATTCACTCTTAAAAAGAAGATTGTGGTTTTTCGCAATGTTTTTAGAAATTTGGGCTCTTTTAGAAACATTAACACTTTCGCTGAAGCAACTTTTATGCTCATTTCTTGTCTTTCAGGATTAATTCTGGGTTATATTTGTTTTATTTGATGAAAATGAACAACAATACACACCATGGAAACATTTTTGTTTGATTTGCGTCAAGTGAGATTTTCACGTAGAACCCAAAGGGGGGGGGAAAATGTGGAAGATGTAAAAAATGTGAAAAATTAAATTTTCTAAAAATGAAAGAAATGCCTTATATATACCTCAAACATTCACTCTAAAACAGAATATTGTTGTTTTTCGCAATATTTTTAGAAATTTGGGCTCTATAAGTAACATAAACACTTGGGCTGAAGGATCTTTTATGCTCATTTATTGTCTTTCAGGAATAATTCTGGGTTTTTTTTTGTTTATTTGATAAAAATGAACAACAATACACACCATGGAAACATTTTTGTTTGATTTGTGTTGAGTGAGATTTTCACCTAGAACCCAAGGGGGGGTTATTGGCACTTTTCATGGAAAAATGTGAAAAATTAAATTTTCTAAAAATGAAATAAATGCCTTCTAAACACCTCAAACATTCACTCTAAAACAGAAGATTGTTGTTTTTCGCAATATTTTTAGAAATTTGGGCTCTTTTAGTAACATTAACACTTTCGCTGAAGCGACTTTTATGCTCATTTCTTGTCGTTCAAGATGAATTCTTGGTTTTATTTTGTTTTTTTGATGAAAATGAACAACAATACACACCATGGAAACATTTTTGTTTGATTTGTGTCAAGTTAGATTTCACCTAGAACCCAAAGGGTGGGTATTGGCACTTTTCATGGAAAAATGTGAAAAATTAAATTTTCTAAAAATGAAATAAATGCCTTCTAAACACCTCAAACATTCAATCTAAAACAGAAGATTGTTGTTTTTCGCAATATTTTTAGAAATTTGGGCTCTTTTAGTAACATTAACACTTTCTCTGAAGCAACTTTTATGCTCATTTCTTGTCCTTCAAGATTAATTCTTGGTTTTATTTTGTTTATTTGATGAAAATGAACAACAATACACACCATGGAAACATTTTTGTTTGATATGTGTCGAGTGAGATTTTCACCTAGAACCCAAAGGGGGGGGTATTGGCACTTTTCATGGAAAAATGTAAAAATTAAATTTTCTAAAAATGAAATAAATGCCTTCTAAACACCTCAAAATTCACTCTAAAACAGAAGATTGGTTTTTTTCGCAATATTTTTAGAAATTTGGGCTCTTTTAGTAACATTAACACTTTCTCTGAAGCATCTTTTATGATCTTTTATTGTCTTTCGGGATTCATTCTGGGTTTTATTTTGTTTATTTGATGAAAATGAACAACAATACACACCTTGGATACATTTTTGTTTGATTTGTGTTGAGTGATATTTTCACCCAGAACCCAAAGGGGCACTTTTCATGGAAAAATGTGAAAAATTAAATTTTCTAAAAATGAAATAAATGCCTTCTAAACACCTCAAACATTCACTCTAAAACAGAAGATTGTTGTTATTCGCAATATTTTTAGAAATTTGGGCTCTTTTAGTAACATTAACACTTTCGCTGAAGCAACTTTTATGCTCATTTCTTGTCTTTCAAGATTAATTCTGGGTTTTAGTTTGTTTATTTGATGAAAATGAACAACAATACACACCATGGAAACATTTTTGTTTGATTTGTGTCAAGTGAGATTTTCACCTAGAACCCAAAGGGGGGGGTATTGGCACTTTTCATGGAAAAATGTGAAAAATTAAATTTTCTAAAAATGAAATAAATGCCTTCTAAACACCTCAAACATTCACTCTAAAACAGAAGATTGTTGTTTTTCGCAATATTTTTAGAAATTTGGGCTCTTTTAGTAACATTAACACCTGAGCTGAAGCATCTTTTATAATCTTTTATTGTCTTTCAGGATTCATTCTTGGTTTTATTTTGTTTATTTGATGAAAATGAACAACAATACATACCTTGGATACATTTTTGTTTGATTTGTGTCGAGTGAGATTTTCACCTAGAACCCAGAGGGGGGGGGGTGTTGGCACTTTTCATGGAAAAATGTGAAAAATTAAATTTTCTAAAAATGAAATAAATGCCTTCTAAACACCTCAAACATTCACTCTAAAACAGAAGATTGTTGTTTTTCGCAATATTTTTAGAAATTTGGGCTCTTTTAGTAACATTACCACTTTCGCTGAAGCAACTTTTATGCTCATTTCTTGTCTTTTAAGATTAATTCTGGGTTTTATTTGTTTATTTGATGAAAATGAACAACAATACACACCTTGGATACATTTTTGTTTGTTTTGTGTCAAGTGAGACTTTCACCTAGAACCCAAAGGGGAGGGTATTGGCACTTTTCATGGAAAAATGTGAAAAATTAAATTTTCTAAAAATGAAATAAATGCCTTCTAAACACCTCAAACATTCACTCTTAAACAGAAGATTGTTGTTTTTCGCAATATTTTTAGAAATTTGGGCTTTTTTAGAAACATTAACACTTTCGCTGAAGCAACTTTTATACTCATTACTTGTCTTTCAAGATTAATTCTGGGTTTTATTTTGTTTATTTGATGAAAATGAACAACAATACACACCATGGAAACATTTTTGTTTGATTTGTGTCGAGTGAGATATTCACCTAGAACCCACATGGGGGGGTATTGGCACTTTTCATGGAAAAATGTGAAAAATTAAATTTTCTAAAAATGAAATAAATGCCTTCTTAACACCTCAAACATTCACTCTAAAACAGAAGATTGTTGTTTTTCGCAATATTTTTAGAAATTTAGGCTCTTTTAGTAACAGTAACACCTGGGCTGAAGCATCTTTTATGATCTTTTATTGTCTTTTAGGATTCATTCTGGGTTTTATTTTGTTTATTTGATGAAAATGAACAACAATACACACCTTGGATACATTTTTGTTTGATTTGTAACGAGTGAGATTTTCACCTAGAACACATAGGGGTGGGTATTGGCACTTTTCATGGAAAAATGTGAAAAATTATATTTTCTAAAAATGAAATAAATGCCTTCTAAACACCTCAAACATTCACTCTAAAACAGAAGATTGTAGTTTTTCGCAATGTTTTTAGAAATTTGGGCTCTTTTAGTAACATTAACACTTTCGCTGAAGCAACTTTTATGCTCATTTCTTGTCTTTCAGGATTAATTCTGGGTTTAATTTTGTTTATTTGATGAAAATGAACAACAATACACACCATGGAAACATTTTTGTTTGATTTGCGTCGAGTGAGATTTTCACCTAGAACCCAAAGGGGGGGGTATTGGCACTTTTCATGGAAAAATGTGAAAAATTAAATTTTCTAAAAATGAAATAAATGCCTTCTAAACACCTCAAACATTCACTCTTAAACAGAAGATTGTGGTTTTTCGCAATGTTTTTAGAAATTTGGGCTCTTTTAGTAACATTAACACTTGCGCTGAAGCAACTTTTATGCTCATTTCTTGTCTTTCAGGATTAATTCTGGGTTTTATTTTGTTTATTTGATGAAAATGAACAACAATACACACCATGGAAACATTTTTGTTTGATTTGCGTCAAGTGAGATTTTCACCTAGAACCCAAAGGGGGGGGGAAATGTGGAAGATGTGAAAAATGTGAAAAATGTGAAAAATTAAATTTTCTAAAAATGAAAGAAATGCCCTATAAACACCTCAAACATTCACTCTAAAACAGAATATTGTTGTTTTTCGCAATATTTTTAGAAATTTGGGCTGTATAAGTAACATTTACACTTGGGCTGAAGGATCTTTTATGCTCATTTATTGTCTTTCAGGATTAATTCTGGGTTTTTTTTTGTTTATTTGATAAAAATGAACAACAATACACACCATGGAAACATTTTTGTTTGATTTGTGTCGAGTGAGATTTTCACCTAGAACCCAAGGGGGGGTTATAGGCACATTTCATGGAAAAATGTGAAAAATTAAATTTTCTAAAAATGAAATAAATGCCTTCTAAACACCTCAAACATTCACTCTAAAACAGAAGATTGTTGTTTTTCGCAATATTTTTAGAAATTTGGGCTCTTTTAGTAACATTAACACTTTCTCTGAAGCAACTTTTATGCTCATTTCTTGTCCTTCAAGATTAATTCTTGGTTTTATTATGTTTATTTGATGAAAATGAACAACAATACACACCATGGAAACATTTTTGTTTGATTTGTGTCGAGTGAGATTTTCACCTAGAACCCAAAGGGGGGGGTATTGGCACTTTTCATGGAAAAATTTGAAAAATTAAATTTTCTAAAAATGAAATAAATGCCTTCTAAACACCTCAAACATTCACTCTAAAAAAGAAGATTGCTGTTTTTCGCAATATTTTTAGAAATTTGGGCTCTTTTAGTAACATTAACACTTTCTCTGAAGCAACTTTTATGCTCATCTCTTGTCCTTCAAGATTAATTCTTGGTTTTATTTTGTTTATTTGATGAAAATGAACAACAATACACACCTTGGATACATTTTTTTTTGATTTGTGTAGAGTGATATTTTCACCCAGAACCCAAATGGGCACTTTTCATGGAAAAATGTGAAAAATTTAATTTTCTAAAAATGAAATAAATGCCTTCTAAACACCTCAAACATTCACTCTAAAGGAGAAGATTGTTGTTTTTCGCAATATTTTTAGAAATTTGGGCTCTTTTTAGTAACATTAACACTTTCGCTGAAGCAACTTTTATGCTCATTTCTTGTCTTTCAAGATTAATTCTGGGTTTTATTTTGTTTATTTGATGAAAATAAACAACAATACACACCATGGAAACATTTTTGTTTGATTTGTGTCAAGTGAGATTTTCACCTAGAACCCAAAGGGGGGGAATTGGCACTTTTCATGGAAAAATGTGAAAAATTAAATTTTCTAAAAATGAAATAAATGCCTTCTAAACACCTCAAACATTCACTCTAAAAAAGAAGATTGTTGTTTTTCGCAATATTTTTAGAAATTTGGGCTCTTTTAGTAACATTAACACTTTCTCTGAAGCAACTTTTATGCTCATCTCTTGTCCTTCAAGATTAATTCTTGGTTTTATTTTGTTTATTTGATGAAAATGAACAACAATACACACCTTGGATACATTTTTTTTTGATTTGTGTAGAGTGATATTTTCACCCAGAACCCAAATGGGCACTTTTCATGGAAAAATGTGAAAAATTTAATTTTCTAAAAATGAAATAAATGCCTTCTAAACACCTCAAACATTCACTCTAAAACAGAAGATTGTTGTTTTTCGCAATATTTTTAGAATTTTGGGCTCTTTTAGTAACATTAACAGTTTCTCTGAAGCAACTTTAATGCTCATTTCTTGTCTTTCAGGATTAATTCTGGGTTTAATTTTGTTTATTTGATGAAAATGAACAACAATACACACCATGGAAACATTTTTGTTTGATTTGCGTCAAGTGAGATTTTCACCCAGAACCCAAAGGGGGGGTATTGGCACTTTTCATGGAAAAATGTGAAAAATTAAATTTTCTAAAAATGAAATAAATGCCTTCTAAACACCTTAAACATTCACTCTAAAACAGAAGATTGTTGTTTTTCGCAATATTTTTAGAAATTTGGGCTCTTTTAGTAACATTAACACTTTCTCTGAAGCAACTTTTATGCTCATTTCTTGTCCTTCAAGATTAATTCTTGGTTTTATTATGTTTATTTGATGAAAATGAACAACAATACACACCATGGAAACATTTTTGTTTGATTTGTGTCGAGTGAGATTTTCACCTAGAACCCAAAGGGGGGGGTATTGGCACTTTTCATGGAAAAATTTGAAAAATTAAATTTTCTAAAAATGAAATAAATGCCTTCTAAACACCTCAAACATTCACTCTAAAAAAGAAGATTGCTGTTTTTCGCAATATTTTTAGAAATTTGGGCTCTTTTAGTAACATTAACACTTTCTCTGAAGCAACTTTTATGCTCATCTCTTGTCCTTCAAGATTAATTCTTGGTTTTATTTTGTTTATTTGATGAAAATGAACAACAATACACACCTTGGATACATTTTTTTTGGATTTGTGTAGAGTGATATTTTCACCTAGAACCCAAAGGGGGGGTATTTGCACTTTTCATGGAAAAATGTGAAAAATTTAATTTTCTAAAAATGAAATAAATGCCTTCTAAACACCTCAAACATTCAATCTAAAGGAGAAGATTGTTGTTTTTCGCAATATTTTTAGAAATTTGGGCTCTTTTTAGTAACATTAACACTTTCGCTGAAGCAACTTTTATGCTCATTTCTTGTCTTTCAAGATTAATTCTGGGTTTTATTTTGTTTATTTGATGAAAATAAACAACAATACACACCATGGAAACATTTTTGTTTGATTTGTGTCAAGTGAGATTTTCACCTAGAACCCAAAGGGGGGGTATTTGCACTTTTCATGGAAAAATGTGAAAAATTAAATTTTCTAAAAATGAAATAAATGCCTTCTAAACACCTCAAACATTCACTCTAAAACAGAAGATTGTTGTTTTTCGCAATATTTTTAGAAATTTGGGCTCTTTTAGTAACATTAACACCTGAGCTGAAGCATCTTTTATGATCTTTTATTGTCTTTCAGGATTCATTCTTGGTTTTATTTGGTTTATTTGATGAAAATGAACAACAATACACGCCTTGGATACATTTTTGTTTGATTTGTGTCGAGTGAGATTTTCACCTAGAACCCAGAGGGGGGGTGTTGGCACTTTTCATGGAAAAATGTGAAAAATTAAATTTTCAAAAAATGAAATAAATGCCTTCTAAACACCTCAAACATTCACTCTAAAACAGAAGATTGTTGTTTTTCGCAATATTTTTAGAATTTTGGGCTCTTTTAGTAACAATAACACCTGGGCTGACTCATCTTTTATGATTATTTATTGTCTTTCAGGATACATTCTGGGTTTTATTTTGTTTATTTGATGAAAAAGAACAACAATACACACCTTGGATACATTTTTGTTTGATTTGTGTCGAGAGAGATTTTCACCTAGAACCCAAAGGGGGGGATATTGGCACTTTTCATGGAAAAATGTGAAAAATTAAATTTTCTAAAAATGAAATAAATGCCTTCTAAACACCTCAAACATTCACTCTAAAACAGAAGATTGTTGTTTTTCGCAATATTTTTAGAATTTTGGGCTCTTTTAGTAACAATAACACCTGGGCTGAAGCATCTTTTATGATTATTTATTGTCTTTCAGGATACATTCTGGGTTTTATTTTGTTTATTTGATGAAAATGAACAACAATACACACCTTGGATACATTTTTGTTTGATTTGTGTCGTGAGAGATTTTCACCTAGAACCCAAAGGGGGGGGGTATTGGCACTTTTCATGGAAAAATGTGAAAAATTAAATTTTCTAAAAATGAAATAAATGCCTTCTAAACACCTCAAACATTCACTCTTAAACAGAAGATTGTTGTTTTTCGCAATATTTTTAGAAATTTGGGCTTTTTTAGAAACATTAACACTTTCGCTGAAGCAACTTTTATACTCATTACTTGTCTTTCAAGATTAATTCTGGGTTTTATTTTGTTTATTTGATGAAAATGAACAACAATACACACCATGGAAACATTTTTGTTTGATTTGTGTCGAGTGAGATATTCACCTAGAACCCACATGGGGGGGTATTGGCACTTTTCATGGAAAAATGTGAAAAATTAAATTTTCTAAAAATAAATGAAATGCCTTCTTAACACCTCAAACATTCACTCTAAAACAGAAGATTGTTGTTTTTCGCAATATTTTTAGAAATTTGGGCTCTTTTAGTAACAGTAACACCTGGGCTGAAGCATCTTTTATGATCTTTTATTGTCTTTTAGGATTCATTCTGGGTTTTATTTTGTTTATTTGATGAAAATGAACAACAATACACACCTTGGATACATTTTTGTTTGATTTGTAACAAGTGAGATTTTCACCTAGAACACATAGGGGTGGGTATTGGCACTTTTCATGGAAAAATGTGAAAAATTAAATTTTCTAAAAATGAAATAAATGCCTTCTAAACACCTCAAACATTCACTCTAAAACAGAAGATTGTAGTTTTTCGCAATGTTTTTAGAAATTTGGGCTCTTTTAGTAACATTAACACTTTCGCTGAAGCAACTTTTATGCTCATTTCTTGTCTTTCAGGATTAATTCTGGGTTTAATTTTGTTTATTTGATGAAAATGAACAACAATACACACCATGGAAACATTTTTGTTTGATTTGCGTCGAGTGAGATTTTCACCTAGAACCCAAAGGGGGGGGTATTGGCACTTTTCATGGAAAAATGTGAAAAATTAAATTTTCTAAAAATGAAATAAATGCCTTCTAAACACCTCAAACATTCACTCTTAAACAGAAGATTGTGGTTTTTCGCAATGTTTTTAGAAATTTGGGCTCTTTTAGTAACATTAACACTTGCGCTGAAGCAACTTTTATGCTCATTTCTTGTCTTTCAGGATTAATTCTGGGTTTTATTTTGTTTATTTGATGAAAATGAACAACAATACACACCATGGAAACATTTTTGTTTGATTTGCGTCAAGTGAGATTTTCACCTAGAACCCAAAGGGGGGGGGGGAAATGTGGAAGATGTGAAAAATGTGAAAAATGTGAAAAATTAAATTTTCTAAAAATGAAAGAAATGCCCTATAAACACCTCAAACATTCACTCTAAAACAGAATATTGTTGTTTTTCGCAATATTTTTAGAAATTTGGGCTGTATAAGTAACATTTACACTTGGGCTGGAGGATCTTTTATGCTCATTTATTGTCTTTCAGGATTAATTCTGGGTTTTTTTTGTTTATTTGATAAAAATGAACAACAATACACACCATGGAAACATTTTTGTTTGATTTGTGTCGAGTGAGATTTTCACCTAGAACCCAAGGGGGGGTTATAGGCACTTTTCATGGAAAAATGTGAAAAATTAAATTTTCTAAAAATGAAATAAATGCCTTCTAAACACCTCAAACATTCACTCTAAAACAGAATTTTGTTGTTTTTCGCAATATTTTTAGAAATTTGGGCTCTATAAGTAACATTAACACTTGGGCTGAAGGATCTTTTATGCTCATTTATTGTCTTTCAGGATTAATTCTGGGTTTTATTTTGTTTATTTGATGAAAATGAACAACAATACACACCATGGAAACATTTTTGTTTGATTTGTGTCGAGTGAGATTTTCACCTAGAACCCAAAGGGGGGTTTTGGCACTTTTCATGGAAAAATGTGAAAAATTAAATTTTCTAAAAATGAAATAAATGCCTTCTAAACACCTCAAACATTCACTCTAAAACAGAATATTGTTGTTTATCGCAATATTTTTAGAAATTTGGGCTCTATAAGTAACATTAACACTTGGGCTGAAGGATCTTTTATGCTCATTTATTGTCTTTCAGGATTAATTCTGGGTTTAATTTGTTTATTTGATGAAAATGAACAACAATACACACCATGGAAACATTTTTGTTTGATTTGCGTCAAATGAGATTTTCACCTAGAACCCAAAGGGGGGGGGGTATTGGCACTTTTCATGGAAAAATGTGAAAAGTTAAATTTTCTAAAAATGAAATAAATGCCTTCTAAACACCTCAAATATTCACTCTAAAAAAGAAGATTGTGGTTTTTCGCAATGTTTTTAGAAATTTGGGCTCTTTTAGTAACATTAACACTTTCTCTGAAGCAACTTTTATGCTCATTTCTTGTCCTTCAAGATTAATTCTTGGTTTTATTATGTTTATTTGATGAAAATGAACAACAATACACACCATGGAAACATTTTTGTTTGATTTGTGTCGAGTGAGATTTTCACCTAGAACCCAAAGGGGGGGATATTGGCACTTTTCATGGAAAAATTTGAAAAATTAAATTTTCTAAAAATGAAATAAATGCCTTCTAAACACCTCAAACATTCACTCTAAAAAAGAAGATTGTTGTTTTTCGCAATATTTTTAGAAATTTGGGCTCTTTTAGTAACATTAACACTTTCTCTGAAGCAACTTTTATGCTCATCTCTTGTCCTTCAAGATTAATTCTTGGTTTTATTTTGTTTATTTGATGAAAATGAACAACAATACACACCTTGGATACATTTTTTTTTGATTTGTGTAGAGTGATATTTTCACCCAGAACCCAAATGGGCACTTTTCATGGAAAAATGTGAAAAATTTAATTTTCTAAAAATGAAATAAATGCCTTCTAAACACCTCAAACATTCACTCTAAAGGAGAAGATTGTTGTTTTTCGCAATATTTTTAGAAATTTGGGCTCTTTTTAGTAACATTAACACTTTCGCTGAAGCAACTTTTATGCTCATTTCTTGTCTTTCAAGATTAATTCTGGGTTTTATTTTGTTTATTTGATGAAAATAAACAACAATACACACCATGGAAACATTTTTGTTTGATTTGTGTCAAGTGAGATTTTCACCTAGAACCCAAAGGGGGGGAATTGGCACTTTTCATGGAAAAATGTGAAAAATTAAATTTTCTAAAAATGAAATAAATGCCTTCTAAACACCTCAAACATTCACTCTAAAAAAGAAGATTGTTGTTTTTCGCAATATTTTTAGAAATTTGGGCTCTTTTAGTAACATTAACACTTTCTCTGAAGCAACTTTTATGCTCATCTCTTGTCCTTCAAGATTAATTCTTGGTTTTATTTTGTTTATTTGATGAAAATGAACAACAATACACACCTTGGATACATTTTTTTTTGATTTGTGTAGAGTGATATTTTCACCCAGAACCCAAATGGGCACTTTTCATGGAAAAATGTGAAAAATTTAATTTTCTAAAAATGAAATAAATGCCTTCTAAACACCTCAAACATTCACTCTAAAACAGAAGATTGTTGTTTTTCGCAATATTTTTAGAATTTTGGGCTCTTTTAGTAACATTAACAGTTTCTCTGAAGCAACTTTAATGCTCATTTCTTGTCTTTCAGGATTAATTCTGGGTTCAATTTTGTTTATTTGATGAAAATGAACAACAATACACACCATGGAAACATTTTTGTTTGATTTGCGTCAAGTGAGATTTTCACCCAGAACCCAAAGGGGGGGTATTGGCACTTTTCATGGAAAAATGTGAAAAATTAAATTTTCTAAAAATGAAATAAATGCCTTCTAAACACCTCAAACATTCACTCTAAAACAGAAGATTGTTGTTTTTCGCAATATTTTTAGAAATTTGGGCTCTTTTAGTAACATTAACACTTTCTCTGAAGCAACTTTTATGCTCATTTCTTGTCCTTCAAGATTAATTCTTGGTTTTATTATGTTTATTTGATGAAAATGAACAACAATACACACCATGGAAACATTTTTGTTTGATTTGTGTCGAGTGAGATTTTCACCTAGAACCCAAAGGGGGGGGTATTGGCACTTTTCATGGAAAAATTTGAAAAATTAAATTTTCTAAAAATGAAATAAATGCCTTCTAAACACCTCAAACATTCACTCTAAAAAAGAAGATTGCTATTTTTCGCAATATTTTTAGAAATTTGGGCTCTTTTAGTAACATTAACACTTTCTCTGAAGCAACTTTTATGCTCATCTCTTGTCCTTCAAGATTAATTCTTGGTTTTATTTTGTTTATTTGATGAAAATGAACAACAATACACACCTTGGATACATTTTTTTTTGATTTGTGTAGAGTGATATTTTTACCCAGAACCCAAATGGGCACTTTTCATGGAAAAATGTGAAAAATTTAATTTTCTAAAAATGAAATAAATGCCTTCTAAACACCTCAAACATTCACTCTAAAGGAGAAGATTGTTGTTTTTCGCAATATTTTTAGAAATTTGGGCTTTTTTAGTAACATTAACACTTTCGCTGAAGCAACTTTTATGCTCATTTCTTGTCTTTCAAGATTAATTCTGGGTTTTATTTAGTTTATTTGATGAAAATAAACAACAATACACACCATGGAAACATTTTTGTTTGATTTGTGTCAAGTGAGATTTTCACCTAGAACCCAAAGGGGGGGTATTTGCACTTTTCATGGAAAAATGTGAAAAATTAAATTTTCTAAAAATGAAATAAATGCCTTCTAAACACCTCAAACATTCACTCTAAAACAGAAGATTGTTGTTTTTCGCAATATTTTTAGAAATTTGGGCTCTTTTAGTAACATTAACACCTGAGCTGAAGCATCTTTTATGATCTTTTATTGTCTTTCAGGAATCATTCTTGGTTTTATTTTGTTTATTTGATGAAAATGAACAACAATACACACCTTGGATATATTTTTGTTTGATTTGTGTCGATTGAGATTTTCACCTAGAACCCAGAGGGGGGGTGTTGGCACTTTTCATGGAAAAATGTGAAAAATTAAATTTTCAAAAAATGAAATAAATGCCTTCTAAACACCTCAAACATTCACTCTAAAACAGAAGATTGTTGTTTTTCGCAATATTTTTAGAAATTTGGGCTCTTTTAGTAACATTAACACTTTCGCTGAAGCAACTTTTATGCTCATTTCTTGTCTTTTAAGATTAATTCTGGGTTTTATTTTGTTTATTTGATGAAAATGAACAACAATACACACCTTGGATACATTTTTGTTTGATTTGTGTCAAGTGAGATTTTCACCTAGAACCCAAAGGGGGGGAATTGGCACTTTTCATGGAAAAATGTGAAAAATTAAATTTTCTAAAAATGAAATAAATGCCTTCTAAACACCTCAAACATTCACTCTAAAACAGAAGATTGTTGTTTTTCGCAATATTTTTAGAAATTTGGGCTCTTTTAGTAACATTAACACCTGGGCTGAAGCATCTTTTATGATTATTTATTGTCTTTCAGGATACATTCTGGGTTTTATTTTGTTTATTTGATGAAAATAAACAACAATACACACCTTGGATACATTTTTGTTTGATTTGTGTCGAGTGAGATTTTCACCTAGAACCCAAAGGGGGGGATATTGGCACTTTTCATGGAAAAATGTGAAAAATTAAATTTTCTAAAAATGAAATAAATGCCTTCTAAACACCTCAAACATTCACTCTAAAACAGAAGATTGTTGTTTTTCGCAATATTTTTAGAATTTTGGGCTCTTTAATAAAATTAACACTTGCGCTGAAGCATCTTTTATGCTCATTTCTTGTCTTTCAGGATTAATTCTGGGTTTTATTTTGTTTATTTGATGAAAATGAACAACAATACACACCATGGAAACATTTTTGATTGATTTGTGTCGAGTGAGATTTTCACCTAGAACCCAAAGGGGGGGAATTGGTACTTTTCATGGAAAAATGTGAAAAATTAAATTTTCTAAAAATGAAATAAATGCCTTCTAAACACCTCAAACATTCACTCTAAAACAGAAGATTGTTGTTTTTCGCAATATTTTTAGAAATTTGGGCTCTTTTAGTAACATTAACACCTGGGCTGAAGCATCTTTTATGATTATTTATTGTCTTTCAGGATACATTCTGGGTTTTATTTTGTTTATTTGATGAAAATAACAACAATACACACCTTGGATACATTTTTGTTTGATTTGTGTTGAGTGAGATTTTCACCTAGAACCCAAAGGGGGGGATATTGGCACTTTTCATGGAAAAATGTGAAAAATTAAATTTTCTAAAAATGAAATAAATGCCTTCTAAACAACTCAAACATTCAATCTAAAACAGAAGATTGTTGTTTTTCGCAATATTTTTAGAAAGTTGGGCTCTTTTAGTAACATTAACACCTGGGCTGAAGCATCTTTTATGATCATTTATTGTCTTTCAGGATACATTCTGGGTTTATTTTGTGTATTTGATGAAAATGAACAACAATACACACCTTGGATACATTTTTTGTTTGATTTGTGTCGAGTGAGATTTTCACCTAGAACCCAAAGGGGGGGGTATTGGCACTTTTATAGAAAAATGTAAAAAATTAAATTTTCTAAAAATGAAATAAATGCATTCTTAACACCTCAAACATTCACTCTTAAACAGAAGATTGTTGTTTTTCGCAATATTTTTAGAAATTTGGGCTCTTTTAGTAACATTAACACTTGTGCTGAAGCATTATTTATACTAATTTCTTGTCTTTCAGGATTAATTCTGGGTTTTATTTTTTTTATTTGATGAAAATGAACAACAATACACACCATTGAAACATTTTTGATTGATTTGTTTAGAGTGAGATTTTCACCTAGAACCCAAAGGGGGGGGTATTGGCACTTTTCATGGAAAAATGTGAAAAATTAAATTTTTCTAAAAATGAAATAAATGCCTTCTAAACACCTCAAACATTCACTCTAAAACAGAAGATTGTTTTTTTTTCGCAATATTTTTAGAAATTTGGGCTCTTTTAGTAACATTAACACTTGCGCTGAAGCAACTTTTTTGCTCATTTCTTGTCTTTCAAGATTGATTCTGGGTTTTATTTTGTTTATTTGATGAAAATGAACAACAATACACACCATGGAAACACATTTGTTTGATTTGTGTCGAGTGAGATTTTCACCTAAAACCTAAACTTTTCATGGAAAAATGTGAAAAATTAAATTTTCTAAAAATGAAATAAATGCCTTCTAAACACCTCAAACATTCACTCTAAAACAGAAGATTGTTGTTTTTCGCATATTTTTAGAAATTTGGGCTCTTTTAGTAACATTAACACTTTCGCTGAAGCAACTTTTATGCTCATTTCTTGTCTTTCAAGATTAATTCTGGGTTTAGTTTGTTTATTTGATGAAAATGAACAACAATACACACCATGGAAACATTTTTGTTTGATTTGTGTCAAGTGAGATTTTCACCTAGAACCCAAAGGGGGGGGGGGGTATTGGCACTTTCATGAAAAATGTGAAAAATTAAATTTTCTAAAAATGAAATAAATGCCTTCTAAACACCTCAAACATTCACTCTAAAACAGAAGATTGTTGTTTTTTCGCAATATTTTTAGAAATTTGGGCTCTTTTAGTAACATTAACACTTTCGCTGAAGCAACTTTTATGCTCATTTCTTGTCTTTTAAGATTAATTCTGGGTTTTATTTGTTTATTTGATGAAAATGAACAACAATACACACCTTGGATACATTTTTTGTTTGTTTTGTGTCAAGTGAGACTTTCACCTAGAACCCAAAGGGGAGGGTATTGGCACTTTTCATGGAAAAATGTGAAAAATTAAATTTTCTAAAAAATGAAATAAATGCCTTCTAAACACCTCAAACATTCACTCTAAAACAGAAGATTGTTGTTTTTCGCAATATTTTTAGAAATTTGGGCTCTTTTAGTAACATTAACACCTGGGCTGAAGCATCTTTTATGATTATTTATTGTCTTTCAGGATACATTCTGGGTTTATTTTGTTTATTTGATGAAAATAAACAACAATACACACCTTGGATACATTTTTGTTTGATTTGTGTTGAGTGAGATTTTCACCTAGAACCCAAAGGGGGGGGTATTGGCACTTTTCATGGAAAAATGTTAAAAAATAAATGAAATAAATGCCTTCTAAACACCTCAAACATTCACTCTTAAACAGAAGATTGTGGTTTTTCGCAATGTTTTTAGAAATTTGGGCTCTTTTAGTAACATTAACACTTGCGCTGAAGCAACTTTTATGCTCATTTCTTGTCTTTCAGGATTAATTCTGGGTTTTATTTTGTTTATTTGATGAAAATGAACAACAATACACACCATGGAAACATTTTTGTTTGATTTGCGTCAAGTGAGATTTTCACCTAGAACCCAAAGGGGGGGGGGAAATGTGGAAGATGTGAAAAATGTGAAAAATGTGAAAAATTAAATTTTCTAAAAATGAAAGAAATGCCCTATAAACACCTCAAACATTCACTCTTAAACAGAAGATTGTTGTTTTTCGCAATATTTTTAGAAATTTGGGCTCTTTTAGTAACATTAACACTTGTGCTGAAGCATTATTTATACTAATTTCTTGTCTTTCAGGATTAATTCTGGGTTTTATTTTTTTTATTTGATGAAAATGAACAACAATACACACCATTGAAACATTTTTGATTGATTTGTTTAGAGTGAGATTTTCACCTAGAACCCAAAGGGGGGGGTATTGGCACTTTTCATGGAAAAATGTGAAAAATTAAATTTTTCTAAAAATGAATAAATGCCTTCTAAACACCTCAAACATTCACTCTAAAACAGAAGATTGTTTTTTTTCGCAATATTTTTAGAAATTTGGGCTCTTTTAGTAACATTAACACTTGCGCTGAAGCAACTTTTTTGCTCATTTCTTGTCTTTCAAGATTGATTCTGGGTTTATTTTGTTTATTTGATGAAAATGAACAACAATACACACCATGGAAACACATTTGTTTGATTTGTGTCGAGTGAGATTTTCACCTAAAACCTAAACTTTTCATGGAAAAATGTGAAAAATTAAATTTTCTAAAAATGAAATAAATGCCTTCTAAACACCTCAAACATTCACTCTAAAACAGAAGATTGTTGTTTTTCGCAATATTTTTAGAAATTTGGGCTCTTTTAGTAACATTAACACTTTCGCTGAAGCAACTTTTATGCTCATTTCTTGTCTTTCAAGATTAATTCTGGGTTTTAGTTTGTTTATTTGATGAAAATGAACAACAATACACACCATGGAAACATTTTTGTTTGATTTGTGTCAAGTGAGATTTTCACCTAGAACCCAAAGGGGGGGGGGGTATTGGCACTTTTCATGGAAAAATGTGAAAAATTAAATTTTCTAAAAATGAAATAAATGCCTTCTAAACACCTCAAACATTCACTCTAAAACAGAAGATTGTTGTTTTTCGCAATATTTTTAGAAATTTGGGCTCTTTTAGTAACATTAACACCTGAGCTGAAGCATCTTTTATGATCTTTTATTGTCTTTCAGGATTCATTCTTGGTTTTATTTTGTTTATTTGATGAAAATGAACAACAATACATACCTTGGATACATTTTTGTTTGATTTGTGTGGAGTGAGATTTTCACCTAGAACCCAGAGGGGGGGGGTGTTGGCACTTTTCATGGAAAAATGTGAAAAATTAAATTTTCTAAAAATGAAATAAATGCCTTCTAAACACCTCAAACATTCACTCTAAAAATGAAGATTGTTGTTTTTCGCAATATTTTTAGAAATTTGGGCTCTTTTAGTAACATTAACACTTTCGCTGAAGCAACTTTTATGCTCATTTCTTGTCTTTTAAGATTAATTCTGGGTTTTATTTGTTTATTTGATGAAAATGAACAACAATACACACCTTGGATACATTTTTGTTTGTTTTGTGTCAAGTGAGACTTTCACCTAGAACCCAAAGGGGAGGGTATTGGCACTTTTCATGGAAAAATGTGAAAAATTAAATTTTCTAAAAATGAAATAAATGCCTTCTAAACACCTCAAACATTCACTCTAAAACAGAAGATTGTTGTTTTTCGCAATATTTTTAGAAATTTGGGCTCTTTTAGTAACATTAACACCTGGGCTGAAGCATCTTTTATGATTATTTATTGTCTTTCAGGATACATTCTGGGTTTTATTTTGTTTATTTGATGAAAATGAACAACAATACACACCTTGGATACATTTTTGTTTGATTTGTAACGAGTGAGATTTTCACCTAGAACACATAGCGGGGGGTATTGGCACTTTTCATGGAAAAATGTGAAAATTAAATTTTCTAAAAATGAAATAAATGCCTTCTTAACACCTCAAACATTCACTCTAAAACAGAAGATTGTAGTTTTTCGCAATGTTTTTAGAAATTTGGGCTCTTTTTGTAACATTAACACTTTCGCTGAAGCAACTTTTATGCTCATTTCTTGTCTTTCAGGATTAATTCTGGGTTTAATTTGTTTTTTTGATGAAAATGAACAACAATACACACCATGGAAACATTTTTGTTTGATTTGCGTCGAGTGAGATTTTCACCTAGAACCCAAAGGGGGGGGTATTGGCACTTTTCATGGAAAAATGTTAAAATTAAATTTTCTAAAAATGAAATAAATGCCTTCTAAACACCTCAAACATTCACTCTTAAACAGAAGATTGTGGTTTTTTCGCAATGTTTTTAGAAATTTGGGCTCTTTTAGTAACATTAACACTTGCGCTGAAGCAACTTTTATGCTCATTTCTTGTCTTTCAGGATTAATTCTGGGTTTTATTTTGTTTATTTGATGAAAATGAACAACAATACACACCATGGAAACATTTTTGTTTGATTTGCGTCAAGTGAGATTTTCACCTAGAACCCAAAGGGGGGGGGGGAAATGTGGAAGATGTGAAAAATGTGAAAAATGTGAAAAATTAAATTTTCTAAAAATGAAAGAAATGCCCTATAAACACCTCAAACATTCACTCTAAAACAGAATATTGTTGTTTTTCGCAATATATTTAGAAATTTGGGCTCTTTTAGTAACATTAACACTTTCGCTGAAGGATCTTTTATGCTCATTTATTGTCTTTCAGGATTAATTCTGGCTTTTTTTTTGTTTATTTGATAAAAATGAACAACAATACACACCATGGAAACATTTTTGTTTGATTTGTGTCGAGTGAGATTTTCACCTAGAACCCAAGGGGGGGTTATAGGCACTTTTCATGGAAAAATGTGAAAAATTAAATTTTCTAAAAATGAAATAAATGCCTTCTAAACACCTCAAACATTCACTCTAAAACAGAATTTTGTTGTTTTTCGCAATATTTTTAGAAATTTGGGCTCTATAAGTAACATTAACACTTGGGCTGAAGGATCTTTTATGCTCATTTATTGTCTTTCAGGATTAATTCTGGGTTTTATTTTGTTTATTTGATGTAAATGAACAACAATACACACCATGGAAACATTTTTGTTTGATTTGTGTCGAGTGAGATTTTCACCTAGAACCCAAAGGGGGGTTTTGGCACTTTTCATGGAAAAATGTGAAAAATTAAATTTTCTAAAAATGAAATAAATGCCTTCTAAACACCTCAAACATTCACTCTAAAACAGAATATTGTTGTTTTTCGCAATATTTTTAGAAATTTGGGCTCTATAAGTAACATTAACACTTGGGCTGAAGGATCTTTTATGCTCATTTATTGTCTTTCAGGATTAATTCTGGGTTTAATTTGTTTATTTGATGAAAATGAACAACAATACACACCATGGAAACATTTTTGTTTGATTTGCGTCAAATGAGATTTTCACCTAGAACCCAAAGGGGGGGGTATTGGCACTTTTCATGGAAAAATGTGAAAAGTTAAATTTTCTAAAAATGAAATAAATGCCTTCTAAACACCTCAAATATTCACTCTAAAAAAGAAGATTGTGGTTTTTCGCAATGTTTTTAGAAATTTGGGCTCTTTTAGTAACATTAACACTTTCGCTGAAGCGACTTTTAAGCTCATTTCTTGTCTTTCAGGATTAATTCTGGGTTTTATTTGTTTTATTTGATGAAAATGAACAACAATACACACCATGGAAACATTTTTGTTTGATTTGCGTCAAGTGAGATTTTCACGTAGAACCCAAAGGGGGGGGAAAAATGTGGAAGATGTGAAAAATGTGAAAAATTAAATTTTCTAAAAATGAAAGAAATGCCTTATATACACCTCAAACATTCACTCTAAAACAGAAGATTGTTGTTTTTCGCAATATTTTTAGAATTTTGGGCTCTTTTAGTAACATTAACAGTTTCTCTGAAGCAACTTTAATGCTCATTTCTTGTCTTTCAGGATTAATTCTGGGTTTAATTTTGTTTATTTGATGAAAATGAACAACAATACACACCATGGAAACATTTTTGTTTGATTTGCGTCAAGTGAGATTTTCACCCAGAACCCAAAGGGGGGGTATTGGCACTTTTCATGGAAAAATGTGAAAAATTAAATTTTCTAAAAATGAAATAAATGCCTTCTAAACACCTCAAACATTCACTCTAAAACAGAAGATTGTTGTTTTTCGCAATATTTTTAGAAATTTGGGCTCTTTTAGTAACATTAACACTTTCTCTGAAGCAACTTTTATGCTCATTTCTTGTCCTTCAAGATTAATTCTTGGTTTTATTATGTTTATTTGATGAAAATGAACAACAATACACACCATGGAAACATTTTTGTTTGATTTGTGTCGAGTGAGATTTTCACCTAGAACCCAAAGGGGGGGTATTGGCACTTTTCATGGAAAAATTTGAAAAATTAAATTTTCTAAAAATGAAATAAATGCCTTCTAAACACCTCAAACATTCACTCTAAAAAAGAAGATTGTTGTTTTTCGCAATATTTTAGAAATTTGGGCTCTTTAATAACATTAACACTTTCTCTGAAGCAACTTTTATGCTCATCTCTTGTCCTTCAAGATTAATTCTTGGTTTTATTTTGTTTATTTGATGAAAATGAACAACAATACACACCTTGGATACATTTTTGTTTGATTTGTGTTGAGTGATATTTTCACCCAGAACCCAAATGGGCACTTTTCATGGAAAAATGTGAAAAATTTAATTTTCTAAAAATGAAATAAATGCCTTCTAAACACCTCAAACATTCACTCTAAAAGAGAAGATTGTTGTTTTTCGCAATATTTTTAGAAATTTGGGCTCTTTTTAGTAACATTAACACTTTCGCTGAAGCAACTTTTATGCTCATTTCTTGTCTTTCAAGATTAATTCTGGGTTTTATTTTGTTTATTTGATGAAAATAAACAACAATACACACCATGGAAACATTTTTGTTTGATTTGTGTCAAGTGAGATTTTCACCTAGAACCCAAAGGGGGGGTATTTGCACTTTTCATGGAAAAATGTGAAAAATTAAATTTTCTAAAAATGAAATAAATGCCTTCTAAACACCTCAAACATTCACTCTAAAACAGAAGGTTGTTTTTTTTCGCAATATTTTTAGAAATTAAGGCTCTTTTAGTAACATTAACACCTGAGCTGAAGCATCTTTTATGATCTTTTATTGTCTTTCAGGATTCATTCTTGGTTTTATTTTGTTTATTTGATGAAAATGAACAACAATACACACCTTGGATACATTTTTGTTTGATTTGTGTCGAGTGAGATTTTCACCTAGAACCCAGAGGGGGGGGTGTTGGCACTTTTCATGGAAAAATGTGAAAAATTAAATTTTCAAAAAATGAAATAAATGCCTTCTAAACACCTCAAACATTCACTCTAAAACAGAAGATTGTTGTTTTTCGCAATATTTTTAGAAATTTGGGCTCTTTTAGTAACATTAACACTTTCCCTGAAGCAACTTTTATGCTCATTTCTTGTCTTTTAAGATTAATTCTGGGTTTTATTTTGTTTATTTGATGAAAATGAACAACAATACACACCTTGGATACATTTTTGTTTGATTTGTGTCAAGTGAGATTTTCACCTAGAACCCAAAGGGGGGGAATTGGCACTTTTCATGGAAAAATGTGAAAAATTAAATTTTCTAAAAATGAAATAAATGCCTTCTAAACACCTCAAACATTCACTCTAAAACAGAAGATTGTTGTTTTTCGCAATATTTTTAGAAATTTGGGCTCTTTTAGTAACATTAACACCTGGGCTGAAGCATCTTTTATGATTATTTATTGTCTTTCAGGATACATTCTGGGTTTTATTTTGTTTATTTGATGAAAATGAACAACAATACACACCTTGGATACATTTTTGTTTGATTTGTGTCGAGAGAGATTTTCACCTAGAACCCAAAGGGGGGGGTATTGGCACTTTTCATGGAAAAAAGTGAAAAATTAAATTTTCTAAAAATGAAATAAATGCCTTCTAAACACCTCAAACATTCACTCTTAAACAGAAGATTGTTGTTTTTCGCAATATTTTTAGAAATTTGGGCTTTTTTAGAAACATTAACACTTTCGCTGAAGCAACTTTTATACTCATTACTTGTCTTTCAAGATTAATTCTGGGTTTTATTTTGTTTATTTGATGAAAATGAACAACAATACACACCATGGAAACATTTTTGTTTGATTTGTGTCGAGTGAGATATTCACCTAGAACCCACATGGGGGGGTATTGGCACTTTTCATGGAAAAATGTGAAAAATTAAATTTTCTAAAAATAAATGAAATGCCTTCTTAACACCTCAAACATTCACTCTAAAACAGAAGATTGTTGTTTTTCGCAATATTTTTAGAAATTTGGGCTCTTTTAGAAACATTAACACTTTCGCTGAAGCAACTTTTATACTCATTACTTGTCTTTCAAGATTAATTCTGGGTTTTATTTTGTTTATTTGATGAAAATGAACAACAATACACACCATGGAAACATTTTTGTTTGATTTGTGTCGAGTGAGATATTCACCTAGAACCCACATGGGGGGGGTATTGGCACTTTTCATGGAAAAATGTGAAAAATTAAATTTTCTAAAAATAAATGAAATGCCTTCTTAACACCTCAAACATTCACTCTAAAACAGAAGATTGTTGTTTTTCGCAATATTTTTAGAAATTTGGGCTCTTTTAGTAACATTAACACCTGGGCTGAAGCATCTTTTATGATTATTTATTGTCTTTCAGGATACATTCTGGGTTTTATTTTGTTTATTTGATGAAAATGAACAACAATACACACCTTGGATACATTTTTGTTTGATTTGTGTCGAGTGAGATTTTCACCTAGAACCCAAAGGGGGGGATATTGGCACTTTTCATGGAAAAATGTGAAAAATTAAATTTTCTA
Organism: Hetaerina americana; assembly: GCF_022747635.1. NCBI lineage: Eukaryota > Metazoa > Arthropoda > Insecta > Odonata > Calopterygidae > Hetaerina > Hetaerina americana. Next base: position 45,258 of record NW_027286832.1, read on the forward strand.
AAAATGAAATAAATGCCTTCTAAACACCTCAAACATTCAATCTAAAACAGAAGATTGTTTTTTTTCGCAATATTTTTAGAAATTTGGGCTTTTTTAGAAACATTAACACTTTCGCTGAAGCAACTTTTATACTCATTACTTGTCTTTCAAGATTAATTCTGGGTTTTATTTTGTTTATTTGATGAAAATGAACAACAATACACACCATGGAAACATTTTTGTTTGATTTGTGTCGAGTGAGATATTCACCTAGAACCCACATGGGGGGGTATTGGCACTTTTCATGGAAAAATGTGAAAAATTAAATTTTCTAAAAATAAATGAAATGCCTTCTTAACACCTCAAACATTCACTCTAAAACAGAAGATTGTTGTTTTTCGCAATATTTTTAGAAATTTGGGCTCTTTTAGAAACATTAACACTTTCGCTGAAGCAACTTTTATACTCATTACTTGTCTTTCAAGATTAATTCTGGGTTTTATTTTGTTTATTTGATGAAAATGAACAACAATACACACCATGGAAACATTTTTGTTTGATTTGTGTCGAGTGAGATATTCACCTAGAACCCACATGGGGGGGTATTGGCACTTTTCATGGAAAAATGTGAAAAATTAAATTTTCTAAAAATAAATGAAATGCCTTCTTAACACCTCATACATTCACTCTAAAACAGAAGATTGTTGTTTTTCGCAATATTTTTAGAAATTTGGGCTCTTTTAGTAACATTAACACCTGGGCTGAAGCATCTTTTATGATTATTTATTGTCTTTCAGGATACATTCTGGGTTTTATTTTGTTTATTTGATGAAAATGAACAACAATACACACCTTGGATACATTTTTGTTTGATTTGTGTCGAGTGAGATTTTCACCTAGAACCCAAAGGGGGGGATATTGGCACTTTTCATGGAAAAATGTGAAAAATTAAATTTTCTAAAAATGAAATAAATGCCTTCTAAACACCTCAAACATTCAATCTAAAACAGAAGATTGTTTTTTTTCGCAATATTTTTAGAAATTTGGGCTCTTTTAGTAACATAAACACTTTCGCTGAAGCAACTATTATGCTCATTTCTTGTCTTTCAAGATTAATTCTGGGTTTTAGTTTGTTTATTTGATGAAAATAAACAACAATACACACCATGGAAACATTTTTGTTTGATTTTTGTCGAGTGAGATTTTTACTTAGAACCCAAAGGGGGGGTATAGGCACTTTTCATGGAAAAATGTGAAAAATTAAATTTTCTAAAAATGAAATAAATGCCTTCTAAACATCTCAAACATTCACTCTAAAACTTAGGATTGTTGTTTTTCGCAAAATTTTTAGAAATTTGGGCTCTTTTAGTAACATTAACACTTGCGCTGAAGCACCTTTTATTCTCTTTTATTGTCTTTCAGTATTTATTCTGGGTTTTATTTTGTTTATTTGATGAAAATGAACAACAATACACAACTTGGAAACATTTTTGTTTGATTTGTGTCGAGTGAGATTTTCACCTAGAACCCAAACGGGGGGGTATTGGCACTTTTCATTGAAAAATGTGAAAAATTAAATTTTCTAAAAATGAAATAAATGCCTTCTTAACACCTCAAACATTCACTCTTAAACAGAAGATTGTTGTTTTTCGCAATATTTTTAGAAATTTGGGCTCTTTTAGTAACATTTACACCTGGGCTGAAGCATCTTTTATGATCATTTATTGTCTTTCAGGATACATTCTGGGTTTTATTTTGTTTATTTGATGAAAATGAACAACAATACACACCATGGAAACATTTTTGTTTGTTTTGCGTCAAGTGAGATTTTCACCTAGAACCCAAAGGGGGGGGGAAAATGTGGAAGATGTGAAAAATGTGAAAAATTAAATTTTCTAAAAATGAAAGAAATGCCTTATATACACCTCAAACATTCACTCTAAAACAGAATATTGTTGTTTTTCGCAATATTTTTAGAAATTTGGGCTCTATAAGTAACATTAACACTTGGGCTAAAGGTTCTTTTATGCTCATTTATTGTCTTTCAGGATTAATTCTGGGTTTTTTTTTGTTTATTTGATAAAAATGAACAACAATACACACACTGGAAACATTTTTGTTTGATTTTTTTCGAGTGACATTTTCACCTTGAGCCCAAGGGGGGGTTATTGGCACATTTCATGGAAAAATGTGAAAAATTAAATTTTCTAAAAATGAAATAAATGCTTTCTAAACACCTCAAACATTCACTCTAAAACAGAAGATTGTTTTTTTTCGCAATATTTTTAGAAATTTGGGCTCTTTTAGTAACATTAACACTTGCGCTGAAGCAACTTTTTTGCTCATTTCTTGTCTTTCAAGATTGATTCTGGGTTTTATTTTTTTTATTTGATGAAAATGAACAACAATACACACCATGGAAACACATTTGTTTGATTTGTGTCGAGTGAGATTTTCACCTAGAACCTAAACTTTTCATGGAAAAATGTGAAAAATTAAATTTTCTAAAAATGAAATAAATGCCTTCTAAACACCTCAAACATTCACTCTAAAACTTAGGATTGTTGTTTTTCGCAATGTTTTTAGAAATTTGGGCTCTTTTAGTAACATTAACACTTGCGCTGAAGCATCTTTTATGCTCATTTCTTGTCTTTCAGGATTAATTCTGGGTTTTATTTAGTTTATTTGATGAAAATGAACAACAATACACACCTTGGATACATTTTTGTTTGATTTGTGTCGAGTGAGATTTTCACCTAGAACCCAAATTGGCACTTTTTGGGTATTGGCACTTTTCATGAAAAATGTGAAAAATTAAATTTTCTAAAAATGAAATAAATGCCTTCTAAACACCTCAAACATTCACTCTAAAACAGAAGATTGTTGGTTTTTCGCAATATTTTTAGAAATTTGGGCTCTTTTAGTAACATAAACACTTTCGCTGAAGCAACTTTTAAGCTCATTTCTTGTCTTTCAAGATTAATTCTGGGTTTTAGTTTGTTTATTTGATGAAAATAAACAACAATACACACCATGGAAACATTTTTGTTTGATTTTTGTCGAGTGAGATTTTCACTTAGAACCCAAAGGGGGGGTATTGGCACTTTTCATGGAAAAATGTGAAAAATTAAATTTTCTAAAAATGAAATAAATGCCTTCTAAACACCTCAAACATTCACTCTAAAACAGAAGATTGTTGTTTTTCGCAATATTTTTAGAAATTTGGGCTCTTTTAGTAACATTAACACCTGAGCTGAAGCATCTTTTATGATCTTTTATTGTCTTTCAGGATTCATTCTTGGTTTTATTTTGTTTATTTGATGAAAATGAACAACAATACACACCTTGGATACATTTTTGTTTGATTTGTGTCGAGTGAGATTTTCACCTAGAACCCAGAGGGGGGGGTGTTGGCACTTTTCATGGAAAAATGTGAAAAATTAAATTTTCAAAAAATGAAATAAATGCCTTCTAAACACCTCAAACATTCACTCTAAAACAGAAGATTGTTGTTTTTCGCAATATTTTTAGAAATTTGGGCTCTTTTAGTAACATTAACACTTTCCCTGAAGCAACTTTTATGCTCATTTCTTGTCTTTTAAGATTAATTCTGGGTTTTATTTTGTTTATTTGATGAAAATGAACAACAATACACACCTTGGATACATTTTTGTTTGATTTGTGTCAAGTGAGATTTTCACCTAGAACCCAAAGGGGGGGAATTGGTACTTTTCATGGAAAAATGTGAAAAATTAAATTTTCTAAAAATGAAATAAATGCCTCCTAAACACCTCAAACATTCACTCTAAAACAGAAGATTGTTGTTTTTCGCAATATTTTTAGAAATTTGGGCTCTTTTAGTAACATTAACACCTGGGCTGAAGCATCTTTTATGATTATTTATTGTCTTTCAGGATACATTCTGGGTTTTATTTTGTTTATTTGATGAAAATGAACAACAATACACACCTTGGATACATTTTTGTTTGATTTGTGTCGAGAGAGATTTTCACCTAGAACCCAAAGGGGGGGGGTATTGGCACTTTTCATGGAAAAATGTGAAAAATTAAATTTTCTAAAAATGAAATAAATGCCTTCTAAACACCTCAAACATTCACTCTTAAACAGAAGATTGTTGTTTTTCGCAATATTTTTAGAAATTTGGGCTTTTTTAGAAACATTAACACTTTCGCTGAAGCAACTTTTATACTCATTACTTGTCTTTCAAGATTAATTCTGGGTTTTATTTTGTTTATTTGATGAAAATGAACAACAATACACACCATGGAAACATTTTTGTTTGATTTGTGTCGAGTGAGATATTCACCTAGAACCCACATGGGGGGGTATTGGCACTTTTCATGGAAAAATGTGAAAAATTAAATTTTCTAAAAATAAATGAAATGCCTTCTTAAAACCTCAAACATTCACTCTAAAACAGAAGATTGTTGTTTTTCGCAATATTTTTAGAAATTTGGGCTCTTTTAGTAACATTAACACCTTGGCTGAAGCATCTTTTATGATTATTTATTGTCTTTCAGGATACATTCTGGGTTTTATTTTGTTTATTTGATGAAAATAAACAACAATACACACCTTGGATACATTTTTGTTTGATTTGTGTCGAGTAAGATTTTCACCTAGAACCCAAAGGGGGGGATATTGGCACTTTTCATGGAAAAATGTGAAAAATTAAATTTTCTAAAAATGAAATAAATGCCTTCTAAACAACTCAAACATTCAACCTAAAACAGAAGATTGTTTTTTTTCGCAATATTTTTAGAAATTTGGGCTCTTTTAGTAACATTAATACCTGGGCTGAAGCATCTTTTATGATCATTTATTGTCTTTCAGGATACATTCTGGGTTTTATTTTGTTTATTTGATGAAAATGAACAACAATACACACCTTGGATACATTTTTGTTTGATTTGTGTCGAGTGAGATTTTCACCTAGAACCCAAAGGGGGGGGGTATTGGCACTTTTTATAGAAAAATGTAAAAAATTAAATTTTCTAAAAATGAAATAAATGCATTCTTAACACATCAAACATTCACTCTTAAACAGAAGATTGTTGTTTTTCGCAATATTTTTAGAAATTTGGGCTCTTTTAGTAACATTAACACTTGTGCTGAAGCATTATTTATACTAATTTCTTGTCTTTCAGGATTAATTCTGGGTTTTATTTTTTTTATTTGATGAAAATGAACAACAATACACACCATTGAAACATTTTTGATTGATTTGTTTAGAGTGAGATTTTCACCTAGAACCCAAAGGGGGGGTATTGGCACTTTTCATGGAAAAATGTGAAAAATTAATTTTTTCTAAAAATGAAATAAATGCCTTCTAAACACCTCAAACATTCACTCTAAAACAGAAGATTGTTTTTTTTCGCAATATTTTTAGAAATTTGGGCTACTTTTAGTAACATAAACACTTGCGCTGAAGCAACTTTTATGCTCATTTCTTGTCTTTCAAGATTAATTCTGGGTTTTAGTTTGTTTTGTTTATTTGATGAAAATGAACAACAATACACACCATGGAAACATTTTTGTTTGATTTTTGTCGAGTGAGATTTTTACTTAGAACCCAAAGGGGGGGTATAGGCACTTTTCATGGAAAAATGTGAAAAATTAAATTTTCTAAAAATGAAATAAATGCCTTCTAAACATCTCAAACATTCACTCTAAAACTTAGGATTGTTGTTTTTTCGCAAAATTTTTAGAAATTTGGGCTCTTTTAGTAACATTAACACCTGCGCTGAAGCATCTTTTATTCTCTTTTATTGTCTTTCAGTATTTATTCTGGGTTTTATTTTGTTTATTTGATGAAAATGAACAACAAAACACAACTTGGAAACATTTTTGTTTGATTTGTGTCGAGTGAGATTTTCACCTAGAACCCAAACGGGGGGGTATTGGCACTTTTCATTGAAAAATGTGAAAAATTAAATTTTCTAAAAATGAAATAAATGCCTTCTTAACACCTCAAACATTCACTCTTAAACAGAAGATTGTTGTTTTTCGCAATATTTTTAGAAATTTGGGCTCTTTTAGTAACATTTACACCTGGGCTGAAGCATCTTTTATGATCATTTATTGTCTTCCAGGATACATTCTGGGTTTTATTTTGTTTATTTGATGAAAATGAACAACAATACACACCATGGAAACATTTTTGTTTGTTTTGCGTCAAGTGAGATTTTCACCTAGAACCCAAAGGGGGGGGAAAAATGTGGAAGATGTGAAAAATGTGAAAAATTAAATTTCTAAAAATGAAAGAAATGCCTTATATACACCTCAAACATTCACTCTAAAACAGAATATTGTTGTTTTTCGATATATTTTTAGAAATTTGGGCTCTATAAGTAACATTAACACTTGGGCTAAAGGTTCTTTTATGCTCATTTATTGTCTTTCAGGATTAATTCTGGGTTTTTTTTTGTTTATTTGATAAAAATGAACAACAATACACACACTGGAAACATTTTTGTTTGATTTTTTTCGAGTGACATTTCACCTTGAGCCCAAGGGGGGGTTATTGGCACATTTCATGGAAAAATGTGAAAAATTAAATTTTCTAAAAATGAAATAAATGCCTTCTAAACACCTCAAACATTCACTCTTAAACAGAAGATTGTTTTTTTCGCAATATTTTTAGAAATTTGGGCTCTTTTAGTAACATTAACACTTGCGCTGAAGCAACTTTTTTGCTCATTTCTTGTCTTTCAAGATTGATTCTGGGTTTTATTTTGTTTATTTGATGAAAATGAACAACAATACACACCATGGAAACACATTTGTTTGATTTGTGTCGAGTGAGATTTTCACCTAGAACCTAAACTTTTCATGGAAAAATGTGAAAAATTAAATTTTCTAAAAATGAAATAAATGCCTTCTAAACACCTCAAACATTCACTCTAAAACTTAGGATTGTTGTTTTTCGCAATGTTTTAGAAATTTGGGCTCTTTTAGTAACATTAACACTTGCGCTGAAGCATCTTTTATGCTCATTTCTTGTCTTTCAGGATTAATTCTGGGTTTTATTTAGTTTATTTGATGAAAATGAACAACAATACACACCTTGGATACATTTTTGTTTGATTTGTGTCGAGTGAGATTTTCACCTAGAACCCAAATTGGCACTTTTTGGGTATTGGCACTTTTCATGAAAAATGTGAAAAATTAAATTTTCTAAAAATGAAATAAATGCCTTCTAAACACCTCAAACATTCACTCTAAAACAGAAGATTGTTGGTTTTTCGCAATATTTTTAGAAATTTGGGCTCTTTTAGTAACATAAACACTTTCGCTGAAGCATCTTTTATTCTCTTTTATTGTCTTTCAGTATTTATTCTGGGTTTTATTTTGTTTATTTGATGAAAATGAACAACAATACACAACTTGGAAACATTTTTGTTTGATTTGTGTCGAGTGAGATTTTCACCTAGAACCCAAACGGGGGGGTATTGGCACTTTTCATTGAAAAATGTGAAAAATTAAATTTTCTAAAAATGAAATAAATGCCTTCTAAACACCTCAAACATTCACTCTTAAACAGAAGATTGTTGTTTTTCGCAATATTTTTAGAAATTTGGGCTCTTTTAGTAACATTTACACCTGGGCTGAAGCATCTTTTATGATCATTTATTGTCTTTCAGGATACATTCTGGGTTTTATTTTGTTTATTTGATGAAAATGAACAACAATACACACCATGGAAACATTTTTGTTTGTTTTGCGTCAAGTGAGATTTTCACCTAGAACCCAAAGGGGGGGGAAAAATGTGGAAGATGTGAAAAATGTGAAAAATTAAATTTTCTAAAAATGAAAGAAATGCCTTATATACACCTCAAACATTCACTCTAAAACAGAATATTGTTGTTTTTCGCAATATTTTTAGAAATTTGGGCTCTATAAGTAACATTAACACTTGGGCTAAAGGTTCTTTTATGCTCATTTATTGTCTTTCAGGATTAATTCTGGGTTTTTTTTTTATTTGATAAAAATGAACAACAATACACACACTGGAAACATTTTTGTTTGATTTTTTTCGAGTGACATTTTCACCTAGAACCCAAAGGGGGGGGGGGTATTGGCACTTTTCATGGAAAAATGTGAAAAATTAAATTTTCTAAAAATGAAATAAATGCCTTCTAAACACCTCAAACATTCACTCTAAAACAGAAGATTGTTTTTTTTCGCAATATTTTTAGAAATTTGGGCTTTTTTAGAAACATTAACACTTTCGCTGAAGCAACTTTTATACTCATTACTTGTCTTTCAAGATTAATTCTGGGTTTTATTTTGTTTATTTGATGAAAATGAACAACAATACACACCATGGAAACATTTTTGTTTGATTTGTGTCGAGTGAGATATTCACCTAGAACCCACATGGGGGGGTATTGGCACTTTTCATGGAAAAATGTGAAAAATTAAATTTTCTAAAAATGAAATAAATGCCTTCTAAACAACTCAAACATTCAATCTAAAACAGAAGATTGTTTTTTTTCGCAATATTTTTAGAAATTTGGGCTCTTTTAGTAACATTAACACCTGGGCTGAAGCATCTTTTATGATCATTTATTGTCTTTCAGGATACATTCTGGGTTTTATTTTGTTTATTTGATGAAAATGAACAACAATACACACCTTGGATACATTTTTGTTTGATTTGTAACGAGTGAGATTTTCACCTAGAACACATAGGGGGGGGTATTGGCACTTTTCATGGAAAAATGTGAAAAATTAAATTTTCTAAAAATGAAATAAATGCCTTCTAAACACCTCAAACATTCACTCTAAAACAAAAGATTGTTGTTTTTCGCAATATTTTTAGAAATTTGGGCTCTTTTAGTAACATTTACTCCTTGGCTGAAGCATCTTTTATGATCATTTATTGTCTTTCAGGATACATTCTGGGTTTTATTTCTTTTATTTGATGAAAATGAACAACAATACACACCTTGGATACATTTTTGTTTGGTTTGCGTCGAGTGAGATTTTCACCTAGAACACATAGGGGGGGGTATTGGCACTTTTCATGGAAAAATGTGAAAAATTAAATTTTCTAAAAATGAAATAAATGCCTTCTAAACACCTCAAACATTCACTCTAAAACAAAAGATTGTTGTTTTTCGCAATATTTTTAGAAATTTGGGCTCTTTTAGTAACATTAAAACTTGCGCTGAAGCATCTTTTATGCTCATTTCATGTCTTTCAGGATACATTCTGGGTTTTATTTTGTTTATTTGATGGAAATGAACAACAATACACCCCAGTGAAACATTTTTGTTTGATATGTGTCCAGTTAGATTTTCACCTAGAACCCAAAGGGGGGGGTATTGGCACTTTTCATGAAAAAATGTGAAAAATTAAATTTTCAAAAAATGAAATAAATGCCTTCTAAACACCTCAAACATTCACTCTAAAACAGAAGATTGTTATTTTCCGCAATATTTTTAGAAATTTGGGCTCTTTTAGTAACATTAACACTTGGGCTGAAGCATCTTTTATGACCTTTTATTGTCTTTCAGGATTCATTCTGGGTTTTATTTTGTTTATTTGATGAAAATGAACAACAATACACACCTTGGATACATTTTTGTTTGATTTGTGTCGAGTGAGATTTTCACCCAGAACCCTAAGGGGGGGGATTGGCACTTTTCATGGAAAAATTTGAAAAATTAAATTTTCTAAAAATGAAATAAATGCCTTTTAAACACCTCAAACATTAACTCCTAAACAGAAGATTGTTGTTTTTCGCAATATTTTTAGAAATTTGGGCTTTTTTAGTAACATTAACACTTTCGCAGAAGCAACTTTTATACTTATTTCTTGTCTTTCAAGATTAATTCTGGGTTTTATTTTGTTTATTTGATGAAAATGAACAACAATACACACCATGGAAACATTTTTGTTTGATTTGTGTCGAGTGAGATATTCACCTAGAACCCACATGGGGGGGTATTGGCACTTTTTATGGAAAAATGTGAAAAATTAAATTTTCTAAAAATAAATGAAATGCCTTCTTAACACCTCAAACATTCACTCTAAAACAGAAGATTGTTGTTTTTCGCAATATTTTTAGAAATTTGGGCTCTTTTAGTAACATTAACACCTGGGCTGAAGCATCTTTTATGATCTTTTATTGTCTATTAGGATTCATTCTGGGTTTTATTTTGTTTATTTGATGAAAATGAACAACAATACACACCTTGGATACATTTTTGTTTGATTTGTATCGAGTGAGATTTTCACCTAGAACACATAGGGGGGGGGTATTGGCACTTTTCATGGAAAAATGTGAAAAATTAAATTTTCTAAAAATGAAATAAATGCCTTCTAAACACCTCAAACATTCACTCTAAAACAGAAGATTGTGGTTTTTCGCAATGTTTTTAGGAATTTGGACTCTTTTAGTAACATTAACACTTGCGCTGAAGCAACTTTTATGCTCATTTCTTGTCTTTCAGGATTAATTCTGGGTTTTATTTTGTATATTTGATGAAAATGAACAACAATACACACCATGGAAACATTTTTGTTTGGTTTGCGTCGAGTGAGATTTTCACCTAGAACCCAAAGGGGGGGGTATTGGCACTTTTCATGGAAAAATGTGAAAAATTAAATTTTCTAAAAATGAAATAAATGCCTTCTAAACACCTCAAACATTCACTCTAAAACAGAAGATTGTGGTTTTTCGCAATGTTTTTAGAAATTTGGGCTCTTTTAGTAACATTAACACTTGCGCTGAAGCAACTTTTATGCTCATTTCTCGTCTTTCAGGATTAATTCTGGGTTTCATTTTGTTTATTTGATGAAAATGAACAACAATACACACCATGGAAACATTTTTGTTTGATTTGCGTCAAGTGAGATTTTCACCTAGAACCCAAAGGGGGGGGAAAAATGTGGAAGATGTGAAAAATGTGAAAAATGTGAAAAATTAAATTTTCTAAAAATGAAAGAAATGCCTTATATACACCTCAAACATTCACTCTAAAACAGAATATTGTTGTTTTTCGCAATATTTTTAGAAATTTGGGCTGTATAAGTAACATTTACACCTGGGCTGAAGGATCTTTTATGCTCATTTATTGTCTTTCAGGATTAATTCTGGGTTTTTTTTTGTTTATTTGATAAAAATGAACAATACACACCATGGAAACATTTTTGTTTGATTTGTGTCGAGTGAGATTTTCACCTAGAACCCAAAGGGGGGTTTTTGGCACTTTTCATGGAAAAATGTGAAAAATTAAATTTTCTAAAAATGAAATAAATGCCTTCTAAACACCTCAAACATTCACTCTAAAACAGAATATTGTTGTTTTTCGCAATATTTTTAGAAATTTGGGCTCTATAAGTAACATTAACACTTGGGCTGAAGGATCTTTTATGCTCATTTATTGTCTTTCAGGATTAATTCTGGGTTTTTTTTTTGTTTATTTGATGAAAATGAACAACAATACACACCATGGAAACATTTTTGTTTGATTTGTGTCGAGTGAGATTTTCACCTAGAACCCAAGGGGGGGTTATTGGCACTTTTCATGGAAAAATGAGAAAAATTAAATTTTCTAAAAGTAAATGAAATGCCTTCTTAACACCTCAAACATTCACTCTAAAACAGAAGATTGTTGTTTTTCGCAATATTTTTAGAAATTTGGACTCTTTTAGTAACATTAACACTTGCGCTGAAGCAACTTTTATGCTCATTTCTTGTCTTTCAGGATTAATTCTGGGTTTTATTTTGTTTATTTGATGAAAATGAACAACAATACACACCATGGAAACATTTTTGTTTGATTTGCGTCGAGTGAGATTTTCACCTAGAACCCACAGGGGGGGGTATTGGCACTTTTTATGGAAAAATGTGAAAAATTAAATTTTCTAAAAATAAATGAAATGCCTTCTTAACACCTCAAATATTAACTTTAAAACAGAAGATTGTTGTTTTTCGCAATATTTTTAGAAATTTGGGCTCTTTTAGTAACATAAGCACCTGGGCTGAAGCATCTTTTATGATCTTTTATTGTCTTTTAGGATTCATTCTGGGTTTAATTTTGTTTATTTGATGAAAATGAACAACAATACACACCTTGGATACCTTTTTTTTTGATTTGTATTGAGTGAGATTTTCACCTAGAACACATAGGGGGGGGTATTGGCACTTTTCATGGAAAAATGTGAAAAATTAAATTTTCTAAAAATGAAATAAATGCCTTCTAAACACCTCAAACATTCACTCTAAAACAGAAGATTGTGGTTTTTCGCAATGTTTTTAGAAATTTGGGCTCTTGTAGTAACATTAACACTTGCGCTGAAGCAACTTTTATGCTCATTTCTTGTCTTTCAGGATTAATTCTGGGTTTCATTTTGTTTATTTGATGAAAATGAACAACAATACACACCATGGAAACATTTTTGTTTGATTTGCGTCAAGTGGGATTTTCACCTAGAACCCAAAGGGGGGGGAAAAATGTGGAAGATGTGAAAAATGTGAAAAATGTAAAAAATTAAATTTTCTAAAAATGAAAGAAATGCCTTATATACACCTCAAACATTCACTCTAAAACAGAATATTGTTGTTTTTCGCAATATTTTTAGAAATTTGGGCTGTATAAGTAACATTTACACCTGGGCTGAAGGATCTTTTATGCTCATTTATTGTCTTTCAGGATTAATTCTGGGTTTTTTTTTGTTTATTTGATAAAAATGAACAACAATACACACCATGGAAACATTTTTGTTTGATTTGTGTCGAGTGAGATTTTCACCTAGAACCCAAAGGGGGGTTTTTGGCACTTTTCATGGAAAAATGTGAAAAATTAAATTTTCTAAAAATGAAATAAATGCCTACTAAACACCTCAAACATTCACTCTAAAACAGAATATTGTTGTTTTTCGCAATATTTTTAGAAATTTGGGCTCTATAAGTAACATTAACACTTGGGCTGAAGGATCTTTTATGCTCATTTATTGTCTTTCAGGATTAATTCTGGGTTTTTTTTTGTTTATTTGATGAAAATGAACAACAATACACACCATGGAAACATTTTTGTTTGATTTGTGTCGAGTGAGATTTTCACCTAGAACCCAAGGGGGGGTTATTGGCACTTTTCATGGAAAAATGAGAAAAATTAAATTTTCTAAAAATGAAATAAATGCCTTCTTAACACCTCAAACATTCACTCTAAAACAGAAGATTGTTGTTTTTCGCAATATTTTTAGAAATTTGGACTCTTTTAGTAACATTAACACTTGCGCTGAAGCAACTTTTATGCTCATTTCTTGTCTTTCAGGATTAATTCTGGGTTTTATTTTGTTTATTTGATGAAAATGAACAACAAAACACAACTTGGAAACATTTTTGTTTGATTTGTGTCGAGTGAGATTTTCACCTAGAACCCAAACGGGGGGGTATTGGCACTTTTCATTGAAAAATGTGAAAAATTAAATTTTCTAAAAATGAAATAAATGCCTTCTAAACACCTCAAACATTCACTCTAAAACAGAAGATTGTTTTTTTTCGCAATATTTTTAGAAATTTGGGCTCTTTTAGTAACATTAACACTTGCGCTGAAGCAACTTTTTTGCTCATTTCTTGTCTTTCAAGATTGATTCTGGGTTTTATTTTGTTTATTTGATGAAAATGAACAACAATACACACCATGGAAACACATTTGTTTGATTTGTGTCGAGTGAGATTTTCACCTAGAACCTAAACTTTTCATGGAAAAATGTGAAAAATTAAATTTTCTAAAAATGAAATAAATGCCTTCTAAACACCTCAAACATTCACTCTACAACTTAGGATTGTTGTTTTTCGCAATGTTTTTAGAAATTTGGGCTCTTTTAGTAACATTAACACTTGCGCTGAAGCATCTTTTATGCTCATTTCTTATCTTTCAGGATTAATTCTGGGTTTTATTTAGTTTATTTGATGAAAATAAACAACAATACACACCATGGAAACATTTTTGTTTGATTTTTGTCGAGTGAGATTTTCACTTAGAACCCAAAGGGGGGGTATTGGCACTTTTCATGGAAAAATGTGAAAAATTAAATTTTCTAAAAATGAAATAAATGCCTTCTAAACACCTCAAACATTCACTCTAAAACTTAGGATTGTTGTTTTTCGCAAAATTTTTAGAAATTTGGGCTCTTTTAGTAACATTAACACTTGCGCTGAAGCATCTTTTATTCTCTTTTATTGTCTTTCAGTATTTATTCTGGGTTTTATTTTGTTTATTTGATGAAAATGAACAACAATACACAACTTGGAAACATTTTTGTTTGATTTGTGTCGAGTGAGATTTTCACCTAGAACCCAAACGGGGGGGTATTGGCACTTTTCATTGAAAAATGTGAAAAATTAAATTTTCTAAAAATGAAATAAATGCCTTCTAAACACCTCAAACATTCACTCTTAAACAGAAGATTGTTGTTTTTCGCAATATTTTTAGAAATTTGGGCTCTTTTAGTAACATTTACACCTGGGCTGAAGCATCTTTTATGATCATTTATTGTCTTTCAGGATACATTCTGGGTTTTATTTTGTTTATTTGATGAAAATGAACAACAATACACACCATGGAAACATTTTTGTTTGTTTTGCGTCAAGTGAGATTTTCACCTAGAACCCAAAGGGGGGGGAAAAATGTGGAAGATGTGAAAAATGTGAAAAATTAAATTTTCTAAAAATGAAAGAAATGCCTTATATACACCTCAAACATTCACTCTAAAACAGAATATTGTTGTTTTTCGCAATATTTTTAGAAATTTGGGCTCTATAAGTAACATTAACACTTGGGCTAAAGGTTCTTTTATGCTCATTTATTGTCTTTCAGGATTAATTCTGGGTTTTTTTTTGTTTATTTGATAAAAATGAACAACAATACACACACTGGAAACATTTTTGTTTGATTTTTTTCGAGTGACATTTTCACCTTGAGTCCAAGGGGGGGTTATTGGCACATTTCATGGAAAAATGTGAAAAATTAAATTTTCTAAAAATGAAATAAATGCCTTCTAAACACCTGAAACATTCACTCTTAAACAGAAGATTGTTGTTTTTCGCATTATTTTTAGAAATTTGGGCTCTTTTAGTAACATTAACACCTGGGCTGAAGCATCTTTTATGATCTTTTATTGTCTTTCAGGATTCATTCTGGGTTTTATTTTGTTTATTTGATGAAAATGAACAACAATACACACCTTGGATACATTTTTATTTGATTTGTGTCGAGTGAGATTTTCACCTAGAACCTAAAGGGGGGGGTATTGGCGCTTTTCATGGAAAAATGTGAAAAATTAAATTTTCTAAAAATGAAATAAATGCCTTCTAAACACCTCAAACATTCACTCTAAAACAGAAGATTGTTGTTTTTCGCAATATTTTTAGAAATTTGGGCTTTTTTAGTAACATTTACACCTGGGCTGAAGCATGTTTTATGATCATTTATTGTCTTTCAGGATACATTCTGGGTTTTATTTTGTTTATTTCATGAAAATGAACAACAATACACACCTTGGATACATTTTTGTTTGATTTGTGTCGAGTGAGATTTTCACCTAGAACCAAAAGGGGGGGTATTTGCACTTTTCATGGAAAAATGTGAAAAATTAAATTTTCTAAAAATGAAATAAATGCCTTCTAAACACCTCAAACATTCACTCTAAAACAGAAGATTGTTGTTTTTCGCAATATTTTTAGAAATTTGGGCTCTTTTAGTAAAATTAAAACTTGCGCTGAAGCATCTTTAATGCTCATTTCATGTCTTTCAGGATACATTCTGGGTTTTATTTTGTTTATTTGATGGAAATGAACAACAATACACACCAGTGAAACATTTTTGTTTGATATGTGTCCAGTTAGATTTTCACCTAGAACCCAAAGGGGGGGGTATTGGCACTTTTCATGGAAAAATGTGAAAAATTAAATTTTCTAAAAATGAAATAAATGCCTTCTAAACACCTCAAACATTCACTCTAAAACAGAAGATTGTTATTTTCCGCAATATTTTTAGAAATTTGGGCTCTTTTAGTAACATAAACACTTGGGCTGAAGCATCTTTTATGATCTTTTATTGTCTTTCAGGATTCATTCTGGGTTTTATTTTGTTTATTTGATGAAAATGAACAACAATACACACCTTGGATACATTTTTGTTTGATTTGTGTCGAGTGAGATTTTCACCCAGAACCCAAAGGGGGGGGTATTGGCACTTTTCATGGAAAAATTTGAAAAATTAAATTTTCTAAAAATGAAATAAATGCCTTCTAAACACCTCAAACATTCACTCTTAAACAGAAGATTGTTGTTTTTCGCAATATTTTTAGAAATTTGGGCTTTTTTAGTAACATTAACACTTTCGCAGAAGCAACTTTTATACTTATTTCTTGTCTTTCAAGATTAATTCTGGGTTTTATTTTGTTTATTTGATGAAAATGAACAACAATACACACCATGGAAACATTTTTGTTTGATTTGTGTCGAGTGAGATATTCACCTAGAACCCACATGGGGGGGTATTGGCACTTTTTATGGAAAAATGTGAAAAATTAAATTTTCTAAAAATAAATGAAATGCCTTCTTAACACCTCAAACATTCACTCTAAAACAGAAGATTGTTGTTTTTCGCAATATTTTTAGAAATTTGGGCTCTTTTAGTAACATTAGCACCTGGGCTGAAGCATCTTTTATGATCTTTTTTTGTCTTTTAGGATTCATTCTGGGTTTTATTTTGTTTATTTGATGAAAATGAACAACAATACACACCTTGGATACATTTTTGTTTGATTTGTAACGAGTGAGATTTTCACCTAGAACACATAGGGGGGGGTATTGGCACTTTTCATGGAAAAATGTGAAAAATTAAATTTTCTAAAAATGAAATAAATGCCTTCTAAACACCTCAAACATTCACTCTAAAACAAAAGATTGTTGTTTTTCGCAATATTTTTAGAAATTTGGGCTCTTTTAGTAACATTTACTCCTTGGCTGAAGCATCTTTTATGATCATTTATTGTCTTTCAGGATACATTCTGGGTTTTATTTCTTTTATTTGATGAAAATGAACAACAATACACACCTTGGATACATTTTTGTTTGGTTTGCGTCGAGTGAGATTTTCACCTAGAACACATAGGGGGGGGTATTGGCACTTTTCATGGAAAAATGTGAAAAATTAAATTTTCTAAAAATGAAATAAATGCCTTCTAAACACCTCAAACATTCACTCTAAAACAAAAGATTGTTGTTTTTCGCAATATTTTTAGAAATTTGGGCTCTTTTAGTAACATTAAAACTTGCGCTGAAGCATCTTTTATGCTCATTTCATGTCTTTCAGGATACATTCTGGGTTTTATTTTGTTTATTTGATGGAAATGAACAACAATACACCCCAGTGAAACATTTTTGTTTGATATGTGTCCAGTTAGATTTTCACCTAGAACCCAAAGGGGGGGGTATTGGCACTTTTCATGAAAAAATGTGAAAAATTAAATTTTCAAAAAATGAAATAAATGCCTTCTAAACACCTCAAACATTCACTCTAAAACAGAAGATTGTTATTTTCCGCAATATTTTTAGAAATTTGGGCTCTTTTAGTAACATTAACACTTGGGCTGAAGCATCTTTTATGACCTTTTATTGTCTTTCAGGATTCATTCTGGGTTTTATTTTGTTTATTTGATGAAAATGAACAACAATACACACCTTGGATACATTTTTGTTTGATTTGTGTCGAGTGAGATTTTCACCCAGAACCCTAAGGGGGGGGATTGGCACTTTTCATGGAAAAATTTGAAAAATTAAATTTTCTAAAAATGAAATAAATGCCTTTTAAACACCTCAAACATTAACTCCTAAACAGAAGATTGTTGTTTTTCGCAATATTTTTAGAAATTTGGGCTTTTTTAGTAACATTAACACTTTCGCAGAAGCAACTTTTATACTTATTTCTTGTCTTTCAAGATTAATTCTGGGTTTTATTTTGTTTATTTGATGAAAATGAACAACAATACACACCATGGAAACATTTTTGTTTGATTTGTGTCGAGTGAGATATTCACCTAGAACCCACATGGGGGGGTATTGGCACTTTTTATGGAAAAATGTGAAAAATTAAATTTTCTAAAAATAAATGAAATGCCTTCTTAACACCTCAAACATTCACTCTAAAACAGAAGATTGTTGTTTTTCGCAATATTTTTAGAAATTTGGGCTCTTTTAGTAACATTAACACCTGGGCTGAAGCATCTTTTATGATCTTTTATTGTCTATTAGGATTCATTCTGGGTTTTATTTTGTTTATTTGATGAAAATGAACAACAATACACACCTTGGATACATTTTTGTTTGATTTGTATCGAGTGAGATTTTCACCTAGAACACATAGGGGGGGGGTATTGGCACTTTTCATGGAAAAATGTGAAAAATTAAATTTTCTAAAAATGAAATAAATGCCTTCTAAACACCTCAAACATTCACTCTAAAACAGAAGATTGTGGTTTTTCGCAATGTTTTTAGGAATTTGGACTCTTTTAGTAACATTAACACTTGCGCTGAAGCAACTTTTATGCTCATTTCTTGTCTTTCAGGATTAATTCTGGGTTTTATTTTGTATATTTGATGAAAATGAACAACAATACACACCATGGAAACATTTTTGTTTGGTTTGCGTCGAGTGAGATTTTCACCTAGAACCCAAAGGGGGGGGTATTGGCACTTTTCATGGAAAAATGTGAAAAATTAAATTTTCTAAAAATGAAATAAATGCCTTCTAAACACCTCAAACATTCACTCTAAAACAGAAGATTGTGGTTTTTCGCAATGTTTTTAGAAATTTGGGCTCTTTTAGTAACATTAACACTTGCGCTGAAGCAACTTTTATGCTCATTTCTCGTCTTTCAGGATTAATTCTGGGTTTCATTTTGTTTATTTGATGAAAATGAACAACAATACACACCATGGAAACATTTTTGTTTGATTTGCGTCAAGTGAGATTTTCACCTAGAACCCAAAGGGGGGGGAAAAATGTGGAAGATGTGAAAAATGTGAAAAATGTGAAAAATTAAATTTTCTAAAAATGAAAGAAATGCCTTATATACACCTCAAACATTCACTCTAAAACAGAATATTGTTGTTTTTCGCAATATTTTTAGAAATTTGGGCTGTATAAGTAACATTTACACCTGGGCTGAAGGATCTTTTATGCTCATTTATTGTCTTTCAGGATTAATTCTGGGTTTTTTTTTGTTTATTTGATAAAAATGAACAATACACACCATGGAAACATTTTTGTTTGATTTGTGTCGAGTGAGATTTTCACCTAGAACCCAAAGGGGGGTTTTTGGCACTTTTCATGGAAAAATGTGAAAAATTAAATTTTCTAAAAATGAAATAAATGCCTTCTAAACACCTCAAACATTCACTCTAAAACAGAATATTGTTGTTTTTCGCAATATTTTTAGAAATTTGGGCTCTATAAGTAACATTAACACTTGGGCTGAAGGATCTTTTATGCTCATTTATTGTCTTTCAGGATTAATTCTGGGTTTTTTTTTGTTTATTTGATGAAAATGAACAACAATACACACCATGGAAACATTTTTGTTTGATTTGTGTCGAGTGAGATTTTCACCTAGAACCCAAGGGGGGGTTATTGGCACTTTTCATGGAAAAATGAGAAAAATTAAATTTTCTAAAAGTAAATGAAATGCCTTCTTAACACCTCAAACATTCACTCTAAAACAGAAGATTGTTGTTTTTCGCAATATTTTTAGAAATTTGGACTCTTTTAGTAACATTAACACTTGCGCTGAAGCAACTTTTATGCTCATTTCTTGTCTTTCAGGATTAATTCTGGGTTTTATTTTGTTTATTTGATGAAAATGAACAACAATACACACCATGGAAACATTTTTGTTTGATTTGCGTCGAGTGAGATTTTCACCTAGAACCCACAGGGGGGGGTATTGGCACTTTTTATGGAAAAATGTGAAAAATTAAATTTTCTAAAAATAAATGAAATGCCTTCTTAACACCTCAAATATTAACTTTAAAACAGAAGATTGTTGTTTTTCGCAATATTTTTAGAAATTTGGGCTCTTTTAGTAACATAAGCACCTGGGCTGAAGCATCTTTTATGATCTTTTATTGTCTTTTAGGATTCATTCTGGGTTTAATTTTGTTTATTTGATGAAAATGAACAACAATACACACCTTGGATACCTTTTTTTTTGATTTGTATTGAGTGAGATTTTCACCTAGAACACATAGGGGGGGGTATTGGCACTTTTCATGGAAAAATGTGAAAAATTAAATTTTCTAAAAATGAAATAAATGCCTTCTAAACACCTCAAACATTCACTCTAAAACAGAAGATTGTGGTTTTTCGCAATGTTTTTAGAAATTTGGGCTCTTGTAGTAACATTAACACTTGCGCTGAAGCAACTTTTATGCTCATTTCTTGTCTTTCAGGATTAATTCTGGGTTTCATTTTGTTTATTTGATGAAAATGAACAACAATACACACCATGGAAACATTTTTGTTTGATTTGCGTCAAGTGGGATTTTCACCTAGAACCCAAAGGGGGGGGAAAAATGTGGAAGATGTGAAAAATGTGAAAAATGTAAAAAATTAAATTTTCTAAAAATGAAAGAAATGCCTTATATACACCTCAAACATTCACTCTAAAACAGAATATTGTTGTTTTTCGCAATATTTTTAGAAATTTGGGCTGTATAAGTAACATTTACACCTGGGCTGAAGGATCTTTTATGCTCATTTATTGTCTTTCAGGATTAATTCTGGGTTTTTTTTTGTTTATTTGATAAAAATGAACAACAATACACACCATGGAAACATTTTTGTTTGATTTGTGTCGAGTGAGATTTTCACCTAGAACCCAAAGGGGGGTTTTTGGCACTTTTCATGGAAAAATGTGAAAAATTAAATTTTCTAAAAATGAAATAAATGCCTACTAAACACCTCAAACATTCACTCTAAAACAGAATATTGTTGTTTTTCGCAATATTTTTAGAAATTTGGGCTCTATAAGTAACATTAACACTTGGGCTGAAGGATCTTTTATGCTCATTTATTGTCTTTCAGGATTAATTCTGGGTTTTTTTTTGTTTATTTGATGAAAATGAACAACAATACACACCATGGAAACATTTTTGTTTGATTTGTGTCGAGTGAGATTTTCACCTAGAACCCAAGGGGGGGTTATTGGCACTTTTCATGGAAAAATGAGAAAAATTAAATTTTCTAAAAATGAAATAAATGCCTTCTTAACACCTCAAACATTCACTCTAAAACAGAAGATTGTTGTTTTTCGCAATATTTTTAGAAATTTGGACTCTTTTAGTAACATTAACACTTGCGCTGAAGCAACTTTTATGCTCATTTCTTGTCTTTCAGGATTAATTCTGGGTTTTATTTTGTTTATTTGATGAAAATGAACAACAAAACACAACTTGGAAACATTTTTGTTTGATTTGTGTCGAGTGAGATTTTCACCTAGAACCCAAACGGGGGGGTATTGGCACTTTTCATTGAAAAATGTGAAAAATTAAATTTTCTAAAAATGAAATAAATGCCTTCTAAACACCTCAAACATTCACTCTAAAACAGAAGATTGTTTTTTTTCGCAATATTTTTAGAAATTTGGGCTCTTTTAGTAACATTAACACTTGCGCTGAAGCAACTTTTTTGCTCATTTCTTGTCTTTCAAGATTGATTCTGGGTTTTATTTTGTTTATTTGATGAAAATGAACAACAATACACACCATGGAAACATTTTTGTTTGATTTGTGTCGAGTGAGATTTTCACCTAGAACCTAAACTTTTCATGGAAAAATGTGAAAAATTAAATTTTCTAAAAATGAAATAAATGCCTTCTAAACACCTCAAACATTCACTCTACAACTTAGGATTGTTGTTTTTCGCAATGTTTTTAGAAATTTGGGCTCTTTTAGTAACATTAACACTTGCGCTGAAGCATCTTTTATGCTCATTTCTTATCTTTCAGGATTAATTCTGGGTTTTATTTAGTTTATTTGATGAAAATAAACAACAATACACACCATGGAAACATTTTTGTTTGATTTTTGTCGAGTGAGATTTTCACTTAGAACCCAAAGGGGGGGTATTGGCACTTTTCATGGAAAAATGTGAAAAATTAAATTTTCTAAAAATGAAATAAATGCCTTCTAAACACCTCAAACATTCACTCTAAAACTTAGGATTGTTGTTTTTCGCAAAATTTTTAGAAATTTGGGCTCTTTTAGTAACATTAACACTTGCGCTGAAGCATCTTTTATTCTCTTTTATTGTCTTTCAGTATTTATTCTGGGTTTTATTTTGTTTATTTGATGAAAATGAACAACAATACACAACTTGGAAACATTTTTGTTTGATTTGTGTCGAGTGAGATTTTCACCTAGAACCCAAACGGGGGGGTATTGGCACTTTTCATTGAAAAATGTGAAAAATTAAATTTTCTAAAAATGAAATAAATGCCTTCTAAACACCTCAAACATTCACTCTTAAACAGAAGATTGTTGTTTTTCGCAATATTTTTAGAAATTTGGGCTCTTTTAGTAACATTTACACCTGGGCTGAAGCATCTTTTATGATCATTTATTGTCTTTCAGGATACATTCTGGGTTTTATTTTGTTTATTTGATGAAAATGAACAACAATACACACCATGGAAACATTTTTGTTTGTTTTGCGTCAAGTGAGATTTTCACCTAGAACCCAAAGGGGGGGGAAAAATGTGGAAGATGTGAAAAATGTGAAAAATTAAATTTTCTAAAAATGAAAGAAATGCCTTATATACACCTCAAACATTCACTCTAAAACAGAATATTGTTGTTTTTCGCAATATTTTTAGAAATTTGGGCTCTATAAGTAACATTAACACTTGGGCTAAAGGTTCTTTTATGCTCATTTATTGTCTTTCAGGATTAATTCTGGGTTTTTTTTTGTTTATTTGATAAAAATGAACAACAATACACACACTGGAAACATTTTTGTTTGATTTTTTTCGAGTGACATTTTCACCTTGAGTCCAAGGGGGGGTTATTGGCACATTTCATGGAAAAATGTGAAAAATTAAATTTTCTAAAAATGAAATAAATGCCTTCTAAACACCTGAAACATTCACTCTTAAACAGAAGATTGTTGTTTTTCGCATTATTTTTAGAAATTTGGGCTCTTTTAGTAACATTAACACCTGGGCTGAAGCATCTTTTATGATCTTTTATTGTCTTTCAGGATTCATTCTGGGTTTTATTTTGTTTATTTGATGAAAATGAACAACAATACACACCTTGGATACATTTTTATTTGATTTGTGTCGAGTGAGATTTTCACCTAGAACCTAAAGGGGGGGGTATTGGCGCTTTTCATGGAAAAATGTGAAAAATTAAATTTTCTAAAAATGAAATAAATGCCTTCTAAACACCTCAAACATTCACTCTAAAACAGAAGATTGTTGTTTTTCGCAATATTTTTAGAAATTTGGGCTTTTTTAGTAACATTTACACCTGGGCTGAAGCATGTTTTATGATCATTTATTGTCTTTCAGGATACATTCTGGGTTTTATTTTGTTTATTTCATGAAAATGAACAACAATACACACCTTGGATACATTTTTGTTTGATTTGTGTCGAGTGAGATTTTCACCTAGAACCAAAAGGGGGGGTATTTGCACTTTTCATGGAAAAATGTGAAAAATTAAATTTTCTAAAAATGAAATAAATGCCTTCTAAACACCTCAAACATTCACTCTAAAACAGAAGATTGTTGTTTTTCGCAATATTTTTAGAAATTTGGGCTCTTTTAGTAAAATTAAAACTTGCGCTGAAGCATCTTTAATGCTCATTTCATGTCTTTCAGGATACATTCTGGGTTTTATTTTGTTTATTTGATGGAAATGAACAACAATACACACCAGTGAAACATTTTTGTTTGATATGTGTCCAGTTAGATTTTCACCTAGAACCCAAAGGGGGGGGTATTGGCACTTTTCATGGAAAAATGTGAAAAATTAAATTTTCTAAAAATGAAATAAATGCCTTCTAAACACCTCAAACATTCACTCTAAAACAGAAGATTGTTATTTTCCGCAATATTTTTAGAAATTTGGGCTCTTTTAGTAACATAAACACTTGGGCTGAAGCATCTTTTATGATCTTTTATTGTCTTTCAGGATTCATTCTGGGTTTTATTTTGTTTATTTGATGAAAATGAACAACAATACACACCTTGGATACATTTTTGTTTGATTTGTGTCGAGTGAGATTTTCACCCAGAACCCAAAGGGGGGGGTATTGGCACTTTTCATGGAAAAATTTGAAAAATTAAATTTTCTAAAAATGAAATAAATGCCTTCTAAACACCTCAAACATTCACTCTTAAACAGAAGATTGTTGTTTTTCGCAATATTTTTAGAAATTTGGGCTTTTTTAGTAACATTAACACTTTCGCAGAAGCAACTTTTATACTTATTTCTTGTCTTTCAAGATTAATTCTGGGTTTTATTTTGTTTATTTGATGAAAATGAACAACAATACACACCATGGAAACATTTTTGTTTGATTTGTGTCGAGTGAGATATTCACCTAGAACCCACATGGGGGGGTATTGGCACTTTTTATGGAAAAATGTGAAAAATTAAATTTTCTAAAAATAAATGAAATGCCTTCTTAACACCTCAAACATTCACTCTAAAACAGAAGATTGTTGTTTTTCGCAATATTTTTAGAAATTTGGGCTCTTTTAGTAACATTAGCACCTGGGCTGAAGCATCTTTTATGATCTTTTTTTGTCTTTTAGGATTCATTCTGGGTTTTATTTTGTTTATTTGATGAAAATGAACAACAATACACACCTTGGATACATTTTTGTTTGATTTGTAACGAGTGAGATTTTCACCTAGAACACATAGGGGGGGGTATTGGCACTTTTCATGGAAAAATGTGAAAAATTAAATTTTCTAAAAATGAAATAAATGCCTTCTAAACACCTCAAACATTCACTCTAAAACAAAAGATTGTTGTTTTTCGCAATATTTTTAGAAATTTGGGCTCTTTTAGTAACATTTACTCCTTGGCTGAAGCATCTTTTATGATCATTTATTGTCTTTCAGGATACATTCTGGGTTTTATTTCTTTTATTTGATGAAAATGAACAACAATACACACCTTGGATACATTTTTGTTTGGTTTGCGTCGAGTGAGATTTTCACCTAGAACACATAGGGGGGGGTATTGGCACTTTTCATGGAAAAATGTGAAAAATTAAATTTTCTAAAAATGAAATAAATGCCTTCTAAACACCTCAAACATTCACTCTAAAACAAAAGATTGTTGTTTTTCGCAATATTTTTAGAAATTTGGGCTCTTTTAGTAACATTAAAACTTGCGCTGAAGCATCTTTTATGCTCATTTCATGTCTTTCAGGATACATTCTGGGTTTTATTTTGTTTATTTGATGGAAATGAACAACAATACACCCCAGTGAAACATTTTTGTTTGATATGTGTCCAGTTAGATTTTCACCTAGAACCCAAAGGGGGGGGTATTGGCACTTTTCATGAAAAAATGTGAAAAATTAAATTTTCAAAAAATGAAATAAATGCCTTCTAAACACCTCAAACATTCACTCTAAAACAGAAGATTGTTATTTTCCGCAATATTTTTAGAAATTTGGGCTCTTTTAGTAACATTAACACTTGGGCTGAAGCATCTTTTATGACCTTTTATTGTCTTTCAGGATTCATTCTGGGTTTTATTTTGTTTATTTGATGAAAATGAACAACAATACACACCTTGGATACATTTTTGTTTGATTTGTGTCGAGTGAGATTTTCACCCAGAACCCTAAGGGGGGGGATTGGCACTTTTCATGGAAAAATTTGAAAAATTAAATTTTCTAAAAATGAAATAAATGCCTTTTAAACACCTCAAACATTAACTCCTAAACAGAAGATTGTTGTTTTTCGCAATATTTTTAGAAATTTGGGCTTTTTTAGTAACATTAACACTTTCGCAGAAGCAACTTTTATACTTATTTCTTGTCTTTCAAGATTAATTCTGGGTTTTATTTTGTTTATTTGATGAAAATGAACAACAATACACACCATGGAAACATTTTTGTTTGATTTGTGTCGAGTGAGATATTCACCTAGAACCCACATGGGGGGGTATTGGCACTTTTTATGGAAAAATGTGAAAAATTAAATTTTCTAAAAATAAATGAAATGCCTTCTTAACACCTCAAACATTCACTCTAAAACAGAAGATTGTTGTTTTTCGCAATATTTTTAGAAATTTGGGCTCTTTTAGTAACATTAACACCTGGGCTGAAGCATCTTTTATGATCTTTTATTGTCTATTAGGATTCATTCTGGGTTTTATTTTGTTTATTTGATGAAAATGAACAACAATACACACCTTGGATACATTTTTGTTTGATTTGTATCGAGTGAGATTTTCACCTAGAACACATAGGGGGGGGGTATTGGCACTTTTCATGGAAAAATGTGAAAAATTAAATTTTCTAAAAATGAAATAAATGCCTTCTAAACACCTCAAACATTCACTCTAAAACAGAAGATTGTGGTTTTTCGCAATGTTTTTAGGAATTTGGACTCTTTTAGTAACATTAACACTTGCGCTGAAGCAACTTTTATGCTCATTTCTTGTCTTTCAGGATTAATTCTGGGTTTTATTTTGTATATTTGATGAAAATGAACAACAATACACACCATGGAAACATTTTTGTTTGGTTTGCGTCGAGTGAGATTTTCACCTAGAACCCAAAGGGGGGGGTATTGGCACTTTTCATGGAAAAATGTGAAAAATTAAATTTTCTAAAAATGAAATAAATGCCTTCTAAACACCTCAAACATTCACTCTAAAACAGAAGATTGTGGTTTTTCGCAATGTTTTTAGAAATTTGGGCTCTTTTAGTAACATTAACACTTGCGCTGAAGCAACTTTTATGCTCATTTCTCGTCTTTCAGGATTAATTCTGGGTTTCATTTTGTTTATTTGATGAAAATGAACAACAATACACACCATGGAAACATTTTTGTTTGATTTGCGTCAAGTGAGATTTTCACCTAGAACCCAAAGGGGGGGGAAAAATGTGGAAGATGTGAAAAATGTGAAAAATGTGAAAAATTAAATTTTCTAAAAATGAAAGAAATGCCTTATATACACCTCAAACATTCACTCTAAAACAGAATATTGTTGTTTTTCGCAATATTTTTAGAAATTTGGGCTGTATAAGTAACATTTACACCTGGGCTGAAGGATCTTTTATGCTCATTTATTGTCTTTCAGGATTAATTCTGGGTTTTTTTTTTGTTTATTTGATAAAAATGAACAATACACACCATGGAAACATTTTTGTTTGATTTGTGTCGAGTGAGATTTTCACCTAGAACCCAAAGGGGGGTTTTTGGCACTTTTCATGGAAAAATGTGAAAAATTAAATTTTCTAAAAATGAAATAAATGCCTTCTAAACACCTCAAACATTCACTCTAAAACAGAATATTGTTGTTTTTCGCAATATTTTTAGAAATTTGGGCTCTATAAGTAACATTAACACTTGGGCTGAAGGATCTTTTATGCTCATTTATTGTCTTTCAGGATTAATTCTGGGTTTTTTTTTGTTTATTTGATGAAAATGAACAACAATACACACCATGGAAACATTTTTGTTTGATTTGTGTCGAGTGAGATTTTCACCTAGAACCCAAGGGGGGGTTATTGGCACTTTTCATGGAAAAATGAGAAAAATTAAATTTTCTAAAAGTAAATGAAATGCCTTCTTAACACCTCAAACATTCACTCTAAAACAGAAGATTGTTGTTTTTCGCAATATTTTTAGAAATTTGGACTCTTTTAGTAACATTAACACTTGCGCTGAAGCAACTTTTATGCTCATTTCTTGTCTTTCAGGATTAATTCTGGGTTTTATTTTGTTTATTTGATGAAAATGAACAACAATACACACCATGGAAACATTTTTGTTTGATTTGCGTCGAGTGAGATTTTCACCTAGAACCCACAGGGGGGGGTATTGGCACTTTTTATGGAAAAATGTGAAAAATTAAATTTTCTAAAAATAAATGAAATGCCTTCTTAACACCTCAAATATTAACTTTAAAACAGAAGATTGTTGTTTTTCGCAATATTTTTAGAAATTTGGGCTCTTTTAGTAACATAAGCACCTGGGCTGAAGCATCTTTTATGATCTTTTATTGTCTTTTAGGATTCATTCTGGGTTTAATTTTGTTTATTTGATGAAAATGAACAACAATACACACCTTGGATACCTTTTTTTTTGATTTGTATTGAGTGAGATTTTCACCTAGAACACATAGGGGGGGGTATTGGCACTTTTCATGGAAAAATGTGAAAAATTAAATTTTCTAAAAATGAAATAAATGCCTTCTAAACACCTCAAACATTCACTCTAAAACAGAAGATTGTGGTTTTTCGCAATGTTTTTAGAAATTTGGGCTCTTGTAGTAACATTAACACTTGCGCTGAAGCAACTTTTATGCTCATTTCTTGTCTTTCAGGATTAATTCTGGGTTTCATTTTGTTTATTTGATGAAAATGAACAACAATACACACCATGGAAACATTTTTGTTTGATTTGCGTCAAGTGGGATTTTCACCTAGAACCCAAAGGGGGGGGAAAAATGTGGAAGATGTGAAAAATGTGAAAAATGTAAAAAATTAAATTTTCTAAAAATGAAAGAAATGCCTTATATACACCTCAAACATTCACTCTAAAACAGAATATTGTTGTTTTTCGCAATATTTTTAGAAATTTGGGCTGTATAAGTAACATTTACACCTGGGCTGAAGGATCTTTTATGCTCATTTATTGTCTTTCAGGATTAATTCTGGGTTTTTTTTTGTTTATTTGATAAAAATGAACAACAATACACACCATGGAAACATTTTTGTTTGATTTGTGTCGAGTGAGATTTTCACCTAGAACCCAAAGGGGGGTTTTTGGCACTTTTCATGGAAAAATGTGAAAAATTAAATTTTCTAAAAATGAAATAAATGCCTACTAAACACCTCAAACATTCACTCTAAAACAGAATATTGTTGTTTTTCGCAATATTTTTAGAAATTTGGGCTCTATAAGTAACATTAACACTTGGGCTGAAGGATCTTTTATGCTCATTTATTGTCTTTCAGGATTAATTCTGGGTTTTTTTTTGTTTATTTGATGAAAATGAACAACAATACACACCATGGAAACATTTTTGTTTGATTTGTGTCGAGTGAGATTTTCACCTAGAACCCAAGGGGGGGTTATTGGCACTTTTCATGGAAAAATGAGAAAAAT
The DNA here is from genome assembly GCF_022747635.1 of Hetaerina americana. Taxonomy (NCBI): domain Eukaryota; kingdom Metazoa; phylum Arthropoda; class Insecta; order Odonata; family Calopterygidae; genus Hetaerina; species Hetaerina americana. The sequence continues at coordinate 74,647 of NW_027286832.1, forward strand.
TAAATTTTCTAAAAATGAAATAAATGCCTTCTTAACACCTCAAACATTCACTCTAAAACAGAAGATTGTTGTTTTTCGCAATATTTTTAGAAATTTGGACTCTTTTAGTAACATTAACACTTGCGCTGAAGCAACTTTTATGCTCATTTCTTGTCTTTCAGGATTAATTCTGGGTTTTATTTTGTTTATTTGATGAAAATGAACAACAAAACACAACTTGGAAACATTTTTGTTTGATTTGTGTCGAGTGAGATTTTCACCTAGAACCCAAACGGGGGGGTATTGGCACTTTTCATTGAAAAATGTGAAAAATTAAATTTTCTAAAAATGAAATAAATGCCTTCTAAACACCTCAAACATTCACTCTAAAACAGAAGATTGTTTTTTTTCGCAATATTTTTAGAAATTTGGGCTCTTTTAGTAACATTAACACTTGCGCTGAAGCAACTTTTTTGCTCATTTCTTGTCTTTCAAGATTGATTCTGGGTTTTATTTTGTTTATTTGATGAAAATGAACAACAATACACACCATGGAAACACATTTGTTTGATTTGTGTCGAGTGAGATTTTCACCTAGAACCTAAACTTTTCATGGAAAAATGTGAAAAATTAAATTTTCTAAAAATGAAATAAATGCCTTCTAAACACCTCAAACATTCACTCTACAACTTAGGATTGTTGTTTTTCGCAATGTTTTTAGAAATTTGGGCTCTTTTAGTAACATTAACACTTGCGCTGAAGCATCTTTTATGCTCATTTCTTATCTTTCAGGATTAATTCTGGGTTTTATTTAGTTTATTTGATGAAAATAAACAACAATACACACCATGGAAACATTTTTGTTTGATTTTTGTCGAGTGAGATTTTCACTTAGAACCCAAAGGGGGGGTATTGGCACTTTTCATGGAAAAATGTGAAAAATTAAATTTTCTAAAAATGAAATAAATGCCTTCTAAACACCTCAAACATTCACTCTAAAACTTAGGATTGTTGTTTTTCGCAAAATTTTTAGAAATTTGGGCTCTTTTAGTAACATTAACACTTGCGCTGAAGCATCTTTTATTCTCTTTTATTGTCTTTCAGTATTTATTCTGGGTTTTATTTTGTTTATTTGATGAAAATGAACAACAATACACAACTTGGAAACATTTTTGTTTGATTTGTGTCGAGTGAGATTTTCACCTAGAACCCAAAGGGGGGGGTATTGGCACTTTTCATGGAAAAATGTGAAAAATTAAATTTTCTAAAAATGAAATAAATGCCTTCTAAACACCTCAAACATTCACTCTAAAAAAGAAGATTGTGGTTTTTCGCAATGTTTTTAGAAATTTGGGCTCTTTTAGTAACATTAACACTTTCGCTGAAGCAACTTTTATGCTCATTTCTTGTCTTTCAGGATTAATTACGGGTTTTATTTGTTTATTGGATGAAAATTAACAACAATACACACCATGGAAACATTTTTGTTTGATTTGCGTCAAGTGAGATTTTCACCTAGAACCCAAAGGGGGGGGAAAAATGTGGAAGATGTGAAAAATGTGAAAAATGTGAAAAATTAAATTTTCTAAAAATGAAAGAAATGCCTTATATACACCTCAAACATTCACTCTAAAACAGAATATTGTTGTTTTTCGCAATATTTTTAGAAATTTGGGCTGTATAAGTAACATTTACACTTGGGCTGAAGGATCTTTTATGCTCATTTATTGTCTTTCAGGATTAATTCTTGGTTTTTTTTGTTTATTTGATATAAATGAACAACAATACACACCATGGAAACATTTTTGTTTGATTTGTGTCGAGTGAGATTTTCACCTAGAACCCAAAGGGGGGTTTTTGGCACTTTTCATGGAAAAATGTGAAAAATTAAATTTTCTAAAAATGAAATAAATGCCTTCTAAACACCTCAAACATTCACTCTAAAACAGAATATTGTTGTTTTTCGCAATATTTTTAGAAATTTGGGCTCTATAAGTAACATTAACACTTGGGCTGAAGGATCTTTTATGCTCATTTATTGTCTTTCAGGATTAATTCTGGGTTTTTTTTGTTTATTTGATAAAAATGAACAACAATACACACCATGGAAACATTTTTGTTTGATTTGTGTCGAGTGAGATTTTCACCTAGAACCCAGGGGGGGGTTATTGGCACTTTTCATGGAAAAATGAGAAAAATTTAATTTTCTAAAAGTAAATGAAATGCCTTCTTAACACCTCAAACATTCACTCTGAAACAGAAGATTGTTGTTTTTCGCAATATTTTTAGAAATTTGGGCTCTTTTAGTAACATTAACACCTGGGCTGAAGCATCTTTTATGATCTTTTATTGTCTTTTAGGATTCATTCTGGGTTTTATTTTTTTTATTTGATGAAAATGAACAACAATACACACCTTGAATACATTTTTGTTTGATTTGTAACGAGTGAGATTTTCACCTAGAACACATAGGGGGGGGGTATTGGCACTTTTCATGGAAAAATGTGAAAAATTAAATTTTCTAAAAATTAAATAAATGCCTTCTAAACACCTCAAACATTCACTCTAAAACAGAAGATTGTGGTTTTTCGCAATGTTTTTAGAAATTTGGGCTCTTTTAGTAACATTAACACTTGCGCCGAAGCAACTTTTATGCTCATTTCTTGTCTTTCAGGATTAATTCTGGGTTTTATTTGTTTATTTGATGAAAATGAACAACAATACACACCATGGAAACATTTTTGTTTGATTTGCGTCGAGTGAGATTTTCACCTAGAACCCAAAGGGGGGGGTATTGGCACTTTTCATGGAAAAATGTGAAAAATTAAATTTTCTAAAAATGAAATAAATGCCTTCTAAACACCTCAAACATTCACTCTAAAAAAGAAGATTGTGGTTTTTCGCAATGTTTTTAGAAATTTGGGCTCTTTAAGTAACATTAACACTTGCGCTGAAGCAACTTTTATGCTCATTTCTTGTCTTTCAGGATTAATCCTGGGTTTTATTTTGTTTATTTGATGAAAATGAACAACAATACACACCATGGAAACATTTTTGTTTGATTTGCGTCAAGTGAGATTTTCACCTAGAACCCAAAGGGGGGGGAAAAATGTGGAAGATGTGAAAAATGTGAAAAATGTGATAAATTAAATTTTCTAAAAATGAAAGAAATGCCTTATATACACCTCAAACATTCACTCTAAAACAGAATATTGTTGTTTTTCGCAATATTTTTAGAAATTTGGGCTGTATAAGTAACATTTACACTTGGGCTGAAGGATCTTTTATGCTCATTTATTGTCTTTCAGGATTAATTCTGGGGTTTTTTTTTGTTTATTTGATAAAAATGAACAACAATACACACCATGGAAACACTTTTGTTTGATTTGTATCGAGTGAGATTTTCACCTAGAACCCAAAGGGGGGGTATTGGCACTTTTCATGGAAAAATGTGAAAAATTAAATTTTCTAAAAATGAAAGAAATGCCTTCTAAACACCTCAAACATTCACTCTAAAACAGAAGATTGTTGTTTTTCGCAATATTTTTAGAAATTTGGGATCTTTTAGTAACATTTACACCTGGGCTGAAGCATCTTTTATGATCATTAATTGTCTTTCAGGATACATTCTGGGTTTTATTTTTTTTATTTGATGAAAATGAACAACAATACACACCTTGGATACATTTTTGTTTGATTTGTGTCGAGTGAGATTTTCACCTAGAACCCAAAGGGGAGGGTATTGGCACTTTTCATGGAAAAATGTGAAAAATTAAATTTTCTAAAAATGATATAAATGCCTTTTAAACACCTCAAAGATTCACTCTAAAACAGAAGATTGTTATTTTTCGCAATATTTTTAGAAATTTGGGCTCTTTTAGTAAAATTACCACTTGGGCTGAAGCATCTTTTATGATCTTTTATTGTCTTTCAGGATTCATTCTGGGTTTTATTTTGTTTATTTGATGAAAATGAACAACAAAACACACACCTTGGATACATTTTTGTTTGATTTGTGTCGAGTGAGATTTTCACCAAGAACACAAAGGGCACTTTTCATGGAAAAATGTGAAAAATTAAATTTTCTAAAAATGAAATAAATGCCTTCTAAACACCTCAAACATTCACTCTAAAACAGAAGATTGTTGTTTTTCGCAATATTTTTAGAAATTTGGGCTCTATAAGTAACATTAACACTTGGGCTGAAGGATCTTTTATGCTCATTTTTCGTCTTTCAGGAATAATTCTGGGTTTTTTTTGTTTATTTGATGAAAATGAACAACAATACACACCATGGAAACATTTTTGTTTGATTTGTGTCGAGTGAGATTTTCACCTAGAACCCAAGGGGGGGTTTTTGGCACTTTTCATGGAAAAATGTGAAAAATTAAATTTTCTAAAAATGAAATAAATGCCTTCTAAACACCTCAAACATTCACTCTTAAACAGAAGATTGTTGTTTTTCGCAATATTTTTAGAAATTTGGGCTCTTTTAGTAACATAAGCACCTGGGCTGAAGCATCTTTTATGATCTTTTATTGTCTTTTAGGATTCATTCTGGGTTTTATTTTGTTTATTTGATGAAAATGAACACCAATACACACCTTGGATACATTTTTGTTTGATTTGTAACGAGTGAGATTTTCACCTAGAACACATAGGGGGGGGGTATTGGCACTTTTCATGGAAAAATGTGAAAAATTAAATTTTCAAAAAATGAAATAAATGCCTTCTAAACACCTCCAACATTCACTCTAAAACAGAAGATTGTGGTTTTTCGCAATGTTTTTAGGAATTTGGACTCTTTTAGTAACATTAACACTTGCGCTGAAGCAACTTTTATGGTCATTTCTTGTCTTTCAGCATTAAATCTGGGTTTCATTTTGTTTATTTGATGAAAATGAACAACAATACACACCTTGGATACATTTTTGTTTGATTTGTGTCAAGTGAGATTTTCACCTAGAACCCAAAGGGGGGGGTATTGGCACTTTTCATGGAAAAATATGAAAAATTAAATTTTCTAAAAATGAAATAAATGCCTTCTAAACACCTCAAACATTCACTCTAAAAAAGAAGATTGTGGTTTTTCGCAATATTTTTAGAAATTTGGGCTCTTTTAGTAACATTAACACCTGGGCTGAAGCATCTTTTATGATCTTTTATTGTCTTTCAGGATTCATTCTGGGTTTTATTTTGTTTATTTGATGAAAATGAACAACAATACACACCTTGGATACATTTTTATTTGATTTGTGTCGAGTGAGATTTTCACCTAGAACCTAAAGGGGGGGGTATTGGCGCTTTTCATGGAAAAATGTGAAAAATTAAATTTTCTAAAAATGAAATAAATGCCTTCTAAACACCTCAAACATTCACTCTAAAACAGAAGATTGTTGTTTTTCGCAATATTTTTAGAAATTTGGGCTTTTTTAGTAACATTTACACCTGGGCTGAAGCATGTTTTATGATCATTTATTGTCTTTCAGGATACATTCTGGGTTTTATTTTGTTTATTTGATGGAAATGAACAACAATACACACCAGTGAAACATTTTTGTTTGATATGTGTCCAGTTAGATTTTCACCTAGAACCCAAAGGGGGGGGTATTGGCACTTTTCATGGAAAAATGTGAAAAATTAAATTTTCTAAAAATGAAATAAATGCCTTCTAAACACCTCAAACATTCACTCTAAAACAGAAGATTGTTATTTTCCGCAATATTTTTAGAAATTTGGGCTCTTTTAGTAACATAAACACTTGGGCTGAAGCATCTTTTATGATCTTTTATTGTCTTTCAGGATTCATTCTGGGTTTTATTTTGTTTATTTGATGAAAATGAACAACAATACACACCTTGGATACATTTTTGTTTGATTTGTGTCGAGTGAGATTTTCACCCAGAACCCAAAGGGGGGGGTATTGGCACTTTTCATGGAAAAATTTGAAAAATTAAATTTTCTAAAAATGAAATAAATGCCTTCTAAACACCTCAAACATTCACTCTTAAACAGAAGATTGTTGTTTTTCGCAATATTTTTAGAAATTTGGGCTTTTTTAGTAACATTAACACTTTCGCAGAAGCAACTTTTATACTTATTTCTTGTCTTTCAAGATTAATTCTGGGTTTTATTTTGTTTATTTGATGAAAATGAACAACAATACACACCATGGAAACATTTTTGTTTGATTTGTGTCGAGTGAGATATTCACCTAGAACCCACATGGGGGGGTATTGGCACTTTTTATGGAAAAATGTGAAAAATTAAATTTTCTAAAAATAAATGAAATGCCTTCTTAACACCTCAAACATTCACTCTAAAACAGAAGATTGTTGTTTTTCGCAATATTTTTAGAAATTTGGGCTCTTTTAGTAACATTAGCACCTGGGCTGAAGCATCTTTTATGATCTTTTTTTGTCTTTTAGGATTCATTCTGGGTTTTATTTTGTTTATTTGATGAAAATGAACAACAATACACACCTTGGATACATTTTTGTTTGATTTGTAACGAGTGAGATTTTCACCTAGAACACATAGGGGGGGTATTGGCACTTTTCATGGAAAAATGTGAAAAATTAAATTTTCTAAAAATGAAATAAATGCCTTCTAAACACCTCAAACATTCACTCTAAAACAAAAGATTGTTGTTTTTCGCAATATTTTTAGAAATTTGGGCTCTTTTAGTAACATTTACACCTTGGCTGAAGCATCTTTTATGATCATTTATTGTCTTTCAGGATACATTCTGGGTTTTATTTCTTTTATTTGATGAAAATGAACAACAATACACACCTTGGATACATTTTTGTTTGGTTTGCGTCGAGTGAGATTTTCACCTAGAACACATAGGGGGGGGTATTGGCACTTTTCATGGAAAAATGTGAAAAATTAAATTTTCTAAAAATGAAATAAATGCCTTCTAAACACCTCAAACATTCACTCTAAAACAAAAGATTGTTGTTTTTCGCAATATTTTTAGAAATTTGGGCTCTTTTAGTAACATTAAAACTTGCGCTGAAGCATCTTTTATGCTCATTTCATGTCTTTCAGGATACATTCTGGGTTTTATTTTGTTTATTTGATGGAAATGAACAACAATACACCCCAGTGAAACATTTTTGTTTGATATGTGTCCAGTTAGATTTTCACCTAGAACCCAAAGGGGGGGGTATTGGCACTTTTCATGAAAAAATGTGAAAAATTAAATTTTCAAAAAATGAAATAAATGCCTTCTAAACACCTCAAACATTCACTCTAAAACAGAAGATTGTTATTTTCCGCAATATTTTTAGAAATTTGGGCTCTTTTAGTAACATTAACACTTGGGCTGAAGCATCTTTTATGACCTTTTATTGTCTTTCAGGATTCATTCTGGGTTTTATTTTGTTTATTTGATGAAAATGAACAACAATACACACCATTGAAACATTTTTGTTTGATTTGTGTCAAGTTAGATTTTCACCTAGAACCCAAAGGGGGGGTATTGGCACTTTTCATGGAAAAATTTGAAAAATTAAATTTTCTAAAAATGAAATAAATGCCTTTTAAACACCTCAAACATTAACTCCTAAACAGAAGATTGTTGTTTTTCGCAATATTTTTAGAAATTTGGGCTTTTTTAGTAACATTAACACTTTCGCAGAAGCAACTTTTATGCTCATTTCTTGTCTTTCAGCATTAATTCTGGGTTTCATTTTGTTTATTTGATGAAAATGAACAACAATACACACCATGGAAACATTTTTGTTTGATTTGTGTCGAGTGAGATATTCACCTAGAACCCACATGGGGGGGTATTGGCACTTTTTATGGAAAAATGTGAAAAATTAAATTTTCTAAAAATAAATGAAATGCCTTCTTAACACCTCAAACATTCACTCTAAAACAGAAGATTGTTGTTTTTCGCAATATTTTTAGAAATTTGGGCTCTTTTAGTAACATTAACACCTGGGCTGAAGCATCTTTTATGATCTTTTATTGTCTATTAGGATTCATTCTGGGTTTTATTTTGTTTATTTGATGAAAATGAACAACAATACACACCTTGGATACATTTTTGTTTGATTTGTATCGAGTGAGATTTTCACCTAGAACACATAGGGGGGGGGTATTGGCACTTTTCATGGAAAAATGTGAAAAATTAAATTTTCTAAAAATGAAATAAATGCCTTCTAAACACCTCAAACATTCACTCTAAAACAGAAGATTGTGGTTTTTCGCAATGTTTTTAGGAATTTGGACTCTTTTAGTAACATTAACACTTGCGCTGAAGCAACTTTTATGCTCATTTCTTGTCTTTCAGGATTAATTCTGGGTTTTATTTTGTATATTTGATGAAAATGAACAACAATACACACCATGGAAACATTTTTGTTTGGTTTGCGTCGAGTGAGATTTTCACCTAGAACCCAAAGGGGGGGGTATTGGCACTTTTCATGGAAAAATGTGAAAAATTAAATTTTCTAAAAATGAAATAAATGCCTTCTAAACACCTCAAACATTCACTCTAAAACAGAAGATTGTGGTTTTTCGCAATGTTTTTAGAAATTTGGGCTCTTTTAGTAACATTAACACTTGCGCTGAAGCAACTTTTATGCTCATTTCTCGTCTTTCAGGATTAATTCTGGGTTTCATTTTGTTTATTTGATGAAAATGAACAACAATACACACCATGGAAACATTTTTGTTTGATTTGCGTCAAGTGAGATTTTCACCTAGAACCCAAAGGGGGGGGAAAAATGTGGAAGATGTGAAAAATGTGAAAAATGTGAAAAATTAAATTTTCTAAAAATGAAAGAAATGCCTTATATACACCTCAAACTTTCACTCTAAAACAGAATATTGTTGTTTTTCGCAATATTTTTAGAAATTTGGGCTGTATAAGTAACATTTACACCTGGGCTGAAGGATCTTTTATGCTCATTTATTGTCTTTCAGGATTAATTCTGGGTTTTTTTTTGTTTATTTGATAAAAATGAACAATACACACCATGGAAACATTTTTGTTTGATTTGTGTCGAGTGAGATTTTCACCTAGAACCCAAAGGGGGGTTTTTGGCACTTTTCATGGAAAAATGTGAAAAATTAAATTTTCTAAAAATGAAATAAATGCCTTCTAAACACCTCAAACATTCACTCTAAAACAGAATATTGTTGTTTTTCGCAATATTTTTAGAAATTTGGGCTCTATAAGTAACATTAACACTTGGGCTGAAGGATCTTTTATGCTCATTTATTGTCTTTCAGGATTAATTCTGGGTTTTTTTTTGTTTATTTGATGAAAATGAACAACAATACACACCATGGAAACATTTTTGTTTGATTTGTGTCGAGTGAGATTTTCACCTAGAACCCAAGGGGGGGTTATTGGCACTTTTCATGGAAAAATGAGAAAAATTAAATTTTCTAAAAGTAAATGAAATGCCTTCTTAACACCTCAAACATTCACTCTAAAACAGAAGATTGTTGTTTTTCGCAATATTTTTAGAAATTTGGACTCTTTTAGTAACATTAACACTTGCGCTGAAGCAACTTTTATGCTCATTTCTTGTCTTTCAGGATTAATTCTGGGTTTTATTTTGTTTATTTGATGAAAATGAACAACAATACACACCATGGAAACATTTTTGTTTGATTTGCGTCGAGTGAGATTTTCACCTAGAACCCACATTGGGGGGTATTGGCACTTTTTATGGAAAAATGTGAAAAATTAAATTTTCTAAAAATAAATGAAATGCCTTCTTAACACCTCAAATATTAACTTTAAAACAGAAGATTGTTGTTTTTCGCAATATTTTTAGAAATTTGGGCTCTTTTAGTAACATAAGCACCTGGGCTGAAGCATCTTTTATGATCTTTTATTGTCTTTTAGGATTCATTCTGGGTTTAATTTTGTTTATTTGATGAAAATGAACAACAATACACACCTTGGATACCTTTTTTTTTGATTTGTATTGAGTGAGATTTTCACCTAGAACACATAGGGGGGGGTATTGGCACTTTTCATGGAAAAATGTGAAAAATTAAATTTTCTAAAAATGAAATAAATGCCTTCTAAACACCTCAAACATTCACTCTAAAACAGAAGATTGTGGTTTTTCGCAATGTTTTTAGAAATTTGGGCTCTTGTAGTAACATTAACACTTGCGCTGAAGCAACTTTTATGCTCATTTCTTGTCTTTCAGGATTAATTCTGGGTTTCATTTTGTTTATTTGATGAAAATGAACAACAATACACACCATGGAAACATTTTTGTTTGATTTGCGTCAAGTGGGATTTTCACCTAGAACCCAAAGGGGGGGGAAAAATGTGGAAGATGTGAAAAATGTGAAAAATGTGAAAAATTAAATTTTCTAAAAATGAAAGAAATGCCTTATATACACCTCAAACATTCACTCTAAAACAGAATATTGTTGTTTTTCGCAATATTTTTAGAAATTTGGGCTCTATAAGTAACATTAACACTTGGGCTGAAGGATCTTTTATGCTCATTTATTGTCTTTCAGGAATAATTCTGGGTTTTTTTTGTTTATTTGATGAAAATGAACAACAATACACACCATGGAAACATTTTTGTTTGATTTGTGTCGAGTGAGATTTTCACCTAGAACCCAAGGGGGGGTTTTTGGCACTTTTCATGGAAAAATGTGAAAAATTAAATTTTCTAAAAATGAAATAAATGCCTTCTAAACACCTCAAACATTCACTCTTAAACAGAAGATTGTTGTTTTTCGCAATATTTTTAGAAATTTGGGCTCTTTTAGTAACATAAGCACCTGGGCTGAAGCATCTTTTATGATCTTTTATTGTCTTTTAGGATCATTCTGGGTTTTATTTTGTTTATTTGATAAAAATGAACACCAATACACACCTTGGATACATTTTTGTTTGATTTGTAACGAGTGAGATTTTCACCTAGAACACATAGGGGGGGGTATTGGCACTTTTCATGGAAAAATGTGAAAAATTAAATTTTCAAAAAATGAAATAAATGCCTTCTAAACACCTCCAACATTCACTCTAAAACAGAAGATTGTGGTTTTTCGCAATGTTTTTAGGAATTTGGACTCTTTTAGTAACATTAACACTTGCGCTGAAGCAACTTTTATGCTCATTTCTTGTCTTTCAGCATTAATTCTGGGTTTCATTTTGTTTATTTGATGAAAATGAACAACAATACACACCTTGGATACATTTTTGTTTGATTTGTGTCAAGTGAGATTTTCACCTAGAACCCAAAGGGGGGGGTATTGGCACTTTTCATGGAAAAATATGAAAAATTAAATTTTCTAAAAATGAAATAAATGCCTTCTAAACACCTCAAACATTCACTCTAAAAAAGAAGATTGTGGTTTTTCGCAATCTTTTTAGAAATTTGGGCTCTTTTAGTAACATTAACACTTTCGCTGAAGCAACTTTTATGCTCATTTCTTGTCTTTCAGGATTAATTACGGGTTTTATTTGTTTATTGGATGAAAATTAACAACAATACACACCATGGAAACATTTTTGTTTGATTTGCGTCAAGTGAGATTTTCACCTAGAACCCAAAGGGGGGGGGAAAATGTGGAAGATGTGAAAAATGTGAAAAATGTGAAAAATTAAATTTTCTAAAAATGAAAGAAATGCCTTATATACACCTCAAACATTCACTCTAAAACAGAATATTGTTGTTTTTCGCAATATTTTTAGAAATTTGGGCTGTATAAGTAACATTTACACTTGGGCTGAAGGATCTTTTATGCTCATTTATTGTCTTTCAGGATTAATTCTTGGTTTTTTTTGTTTATTTGATATAAATGAACAACAATACACACCATGGAAACATTTTTGTTTGATTTGTGTCGAGTGAGATTTTCACCTAGAACCCAAAGGGGGGTTTTTGGCACTTTTCATGGAAAAATGTGAAAAATTAAATTTTCTAAAAATGAAATAAATGCCTTCTAAACACCTCAAACATTCACTCTAAAACAGAAGATTGTTGTTTTTCGCAATATTTTTAGAAATTTGGGCTCTTTTAGTAACATTAACACTTGCGCTGAAGCAACTTTTATGCTCATTTATTGTCTTTCAGGATTAATTCTGGGTTTTTTTTGTTTATTTGATAAAAATGAACAACAATACACACCATGGAAACATTTTTGTTTGATTTGTGTCGAGTGAGATTTTCACCTAGAACCCAGGGGGGGGTTATTGGCACTTTTCATGGAAAAATGAGAAAAATTTAATTTTCTAAAAGTAAATGAAATGCCTTCTTAACACCTCAAACATTCACTCTGAAACAGAAGATTGTTGTTTTTCGCAATATTTTTAGAAATTTGGGCTCTTTTAGTAACATTAACACCTGGGCTGAAGCATCTTTTATGATCTTTTATTGTCTTTTAGGATTCATTCTGGGTTTTAATTTTTTTATTTGATGAAAATGAACAACAATACACACCTTGAATACATTTTTGTTTGATTTGTAACGAGTGAGATTTTCACCTAGAACACATAGGGGGGGGGGTATTGGCACTTTTCATGGAAAAATGTGAAAAATTAAATTTTCTAAAAATTAAATAAATGCCTTCTAAACACCTCAAACATTCACTCTAAAACAGAAGATTGTGGTTTTTCGCAATGTTTTTAGAAATTTGGGCTCTTTTAGTAACATTAACACTTGCGCCGAAGCAACTTTTATGCTCATTTCTTGTCTTTCAGGATTAATTCTGGGTTTTATTTGTTTATTTGATGAAAATGAACAACAATACACACTATGGAAACATTTTTGTTTGATTTGCGTCGAGTGAGATTTTCACCTAGAACCCAAAGGGGGGGGTATTGGCACTTTTCATGGAAAAATGTGAAAAATTAAATTTTCTAAAAATGAAATAAATGCCTTCTAAACACCTCAAACATTCACTCTAAAAAAGAAGATTGTGGTTTTTCGCAATGTTTTTAGAAATTTGGGCTCTTTTAGTAACATTAACACTTGCGCTGAAGCAACTTTTATGCTCATTTCTTGTCTTTCAGGATTAATCCTGGGTTTTATTTTGTTTATTTGATGAAAATGAACAACAATACACACCATGGAAACATTTTTGTTTGATTTGCGTCAAGTGAGATTTTCACCTAGAACCCAAAGGGGGGGGAAAAATGTGGAAGATGTGAAAAATGTGAAAAATGTGATAAATTAAATTTTCTAAAAATGAAAGAAATGCCTTATATACACCTCAAACATTCACTCTAAAACAGAATATTGTTGTTTTTCGCAATATTTTTAGAAATTTGGGCTGTATAAGTAACATTTACACTTGGGCTGAAGGATCTTTTATGCTCATTTATTGTCTTTCAGGATTAATTCTGGGGTTTTTTTTGTTTATTTGATAAAAATGAACAACAATACACACCATGGAAACACTTTTGTTTGATTTGTATCGAGTGAGATTTTCACCTAGAACCCAAAGGGGGGGTATTGGCACTTTTCATGGAAAAATGTGAAAAATAAAATTCTCTAAAAATGAAATAAATGCCTTCTAAACACCTCAAACATTCACTCTAAAACAGAAGATTGTTGTTTTTCGCAATATTTTTAGAAATTTGGAATCTTTTAGTAACATTTACACCTGGGCTGAAGCATCTTTTATGATCATTTATTGTCTTTCAGGATTAATTCTGGGTTTTATTTTGTTTATTTGATGAAAATGAACAACAATACACACCATGGAAACATTTTTGTTTGATTTGCGTCAAGTGAGATTTTCACCTAGAACCAAAGGGGGGGTTATTGGCACTTTTCATGGAAAAATGTGAAAAATTAAATTTTCTAAAAATGAAATAAATGCCTTCTAAACACCTCAAACATTCACTCTAAAACAGAAGATTGTTGTTTTTCGCAATATTTTTAGAAATTTGGGCTCTATAAGTAACATTAACACTTGGGCTGAAGGATCTTTTATGCTCATTTATTGTCTTTCAGGAATAATTCTGGGTTTTTTTTGTTTATTTGATGAAAATGAACAACAATACACACCATGGAAACATTTTTGTTTGATTTGTGTCGAGTGAGATTTTCACCTAGAACCCAAGGGGGGGTTTTTGGCACTTTTCATGGAAAAATGTGAAAAATTAAATTTTCTAAAAATGAAATAAATGCCTTCTAAACACCTCAAACATTCACTCTTAAACAGAAGATTGTTGTTTTTCGCAATATTTTTAAAAATTTGGGCTCTTTTAGTAACATAAGCACCTGGGCTGAAGCATCTTTTATGATCTTTTATTGTCTTTTAGGATTCATTCTGGGTTTTATTTTGTTTATTTGATGAAAATGAACACCAATACACACCTTGGATACATTTTTGTTTGATTTGTAACGAGTGAGATTTTCACCTAGAACACATAGGGGGGGGTATTGGCACTTTTCATGGAAAAATGTGAAAAATTAAATTTTCAAAAAATGAAATAAATGCCTTCTAAACACCTCCAACATTCACTCTAAAACAGAAGATTGTGGTTTTTCGCAATGTTTTTAGGAATTTGGACTCTTTTGTAACATTAACACTTGCGCTGAAGCAACTTTTATGCTCATTTCTTGTCTTTCAGCATTAATTCTGGGTTTCATTTTGTTTATTTGATGAAAATGAACAACAATACACACCTTGGATACATTTTTGTTTGATTTGTGTCAAGTGAGATTTTCACCTAGAACCCAAAGGGGGGGTTATTGGCACTTTTCATGGAAAAATATGAAAAATTAAATTTTCTAAAAATGAAATAAATGCCTTCTAAACACCTCAAACATTCACTCTAAAAAAGAAGATTGTGGTTTTTCGCAATGTTTTTAGAAATTTGGGCTCTTTTAGTAACATTAACACTTTCGCTGAAGCAACTTTTATGCTCATTTCTTGTCTTTCAGGATTAATTCTGGGTTTTATTTGTTTATTGGATGAAAATTAACAACAATACACACCATGGAAACATTTTTGTTTGATTTGCGTCAAGTGAGATTTTCACCTAGAACCCAAAGGGGGGGGAAAAATGTGGAAGATGTGAAAAATGTGAAAAATGTGATAAATTAAATTTTCTAAAAATGAAAGAAATGCCTTATATACACCTCAAACATTCACTCTAAAACAGAATATTGTTGTTTTTCGCAATATTTTTAGAAATTTGGGCTGTATAAGTAACATTTACACTTGGGCTGAAGGATCTTTTATGCTCATTTATTGTCTTTCAGGATTAATTCTGGGTTTTTTTTGTTTATTTGATATAAATGAACAACAATACACACCATGGAAACATTTTTGTTTGATTTGTGTCGAGTGAGATTTTCACCTAGAACCCAAAGGGGGGTTTTTGGCACTTTTCATGGAAAAATGTGAAAAATTAAATTTTCTAAAAATGAAATAAATGCCTTCTAAACACCTCAAACATTCACTCTAAACAGAATATTGTTGTTTTTCGCAATATTTTTAGAAATTTGGGCTCTATAAGTAACATTAACACTTGGGCTGAAGGATCTTTTATGCTCATTTATTGTCTTTCAGGATTAATTCTGGGTTTTTTTTGTTTATTTGATAAAAATGAACAACAATACACACCATGGAAACATTTTTGTTTGATTTGTGTCGAGTGAGATTTTCACCTAGAACCCAGGGGGGGGTTATTGGCACTTTTCATGGAAAAATGAGAAAAATTTAATTTTCTAAAAGTAAATGAAATGCCTTCTTAACACCTCAAACATTCACTCTGAAACAGAAGATTGTTGTTTTTCGCAATATTTTTAGAAATTTGGGCTCTTTTAGTAACATTAACACCTGGGCTGAAGCATCTTTTATGATCTTTTATTGTCTTTTAGGATTCATTCTGGGTTTTATTTTTTTTATTTGATGAAAATGAACAACAATACACACCATGGAAACATTTTTGTTTGATTTGCGTCGAGTGAGATTTTCACCTAGAACCCAAAGGGGGGGGTATTGGCACTTTTCATGGAAAAATGTGAAAAATTAAATTTTCTAAAAATGAAATAAATGCCTTCTAAACACCTCAAACATTCACTCTAAAAAAGAAGATTGTGGTTTTTCGCAATGTTTTTAGAAATTTGGGCTCTTTTAGTAACATTAACACTTGCGCTGAAGCAACTTTTATGCTCATTTCTTGTCTTTCAGGATTAATCCTGGGTTTTATTTTGTTTATTTGATGAAAATGAACAACAATACACACCATGGAAACATTTTTGTTTGATTTGCGTCAAGTGAGATTTTCACCTAGAACCCAAAGGGGGGGGAAAATGTGGAAGATGTGAAAAATGTGAAAAATGTGATAAATTAAATTTTCTAAAAATGAAAGAAATGCCTTATATACACCTCAAACATTCACTCTAAAACAGAATATTGTTGTTTTTCGCAATATTTTTAGAAATTTGGGCTGTATAAGTAACATTTACACTTGGGCTGAAGGATCTTTTATGCTCATTTATTGTCTTTCAGGATTAATTCTGGGGTTTTTTTTGTTTATTTGATAAAAATGAACAACAATACACACCATGGAAACACTTTTGTTTGATTTGTATCGAGTGAGATTTTCACCTAGAACCCAAAGGGGGGGTATTGGCACTTTTCATGGAAAAATGTGAAAAATAAAATTCTCTAAAAATGAAATAAATGCCTTCTAAACACCTCAAACATTCACTCTAAAACAGAAGATTGTTGTTTTTCGCAATATTTTTAGAAATTTGGAATCTTTTAGTAACATTTACACCTGGGCTGAAGCATCTTTTATGATCATTTATTGTCTTTCAGGATTAATTCTGGGTTTTATTTTGTTTATTTGATGAAAATGAACAACAATACACACCATGGAAACATTTTTGTTTGATTTGCGTCAAGTGAGATTTTCACCTAGAACCCAAGGGGGGGTTATTGGCACTTTTCATGGAAAAATGTGAAAAATTAAATTTTCTAAAAATGAAAGAAATGCCTTCTAAACACCTCAAACATTCACTCTAAAACAGAAGATTGTTGTTTTTCGCAATATTTTTAGAAATTTGGGATCTTTTAGTAACATTTACACCTGGGCTGAAGCATCTTTTATGATCATTAATTGTCTTTCAGGATACATTCTGGGTTTTATTTTGTTTATTTGATGAAAATGAACAACAATACACACCTTGGATACATTTTTGTTTGATTTGTGTCGAGTGAGATTTTCACCTAGAACCCAAAGGGGGGGGTATTGGCACTTTTCATGGAAAATTGTGAAAAATTAAATTTTCTAAAAATGATATAAATGCCTTTTAAACACCTCAAAGATTCACTCTAAAACAGAAGATTGTTATTTTTCGCAATATTTTTAGAAATTTGGGCTCTTTTAGTAAAATTACCACTTGGGCTGAAGCATCTTTTATGATCTTTTATTGTCTTTCAGGATTCATTCCGGGTTTTATTTTGTTTATTTGATGAAAATGAACAACAAAACACACACCTTGGATACATTTTTGTTTGATTTGTGTCGAGTGAGATTTTCACCAAGAACACAAAGGGGGGGGGTATTGGCACTTTTCATGGAAAAATGTGAAAAATTAAATTTTCTAAAAATGAAATAAATGCCTTCTAAACACCTCAACCATTCACTCTAAAACAGAAGATTGTGGTTTTTCGCAATGTTTTTAGAAATTTGGGCTCTTTTAGTAACATTAACACTTGCGCTGAAGCATATTTTATGCTCATTTCTTGTCTTTCAGGATTAATTCTGGGTTTTATTTTGTTTATTTGATGAAAATGAACAACAATACATACCATGGAAACATTTTTGTTTGATTTGCGTCAAGTGAGATTTTCACCTAGAACCCAAAGGGGGGGTATTGGCACTTTTCATGGAAAAATATGAAAGATTAAATTTTCTAAAAATGAAATAAATGCCTTCTAAACACCTCAAACATTCAC
Organism: Hetaerina americana; assembly: GCF_022747635.1. NCBI lineage: Eukaryota > Metazoa > Arthropoda > Insecta > Odonata > Calopterygidae > Hetaerina > Hetaerina americana. The sequence goes on from NW_027286832.1 coordinate 92,554, forward strand.
TCTAAAAAAGAAGATTTTGGTTTTTCGCAATGTTTTTAGAAATTTGGGCTTTTTTATTAACATTAACACTTGCGCTGAAGCAACTTTTATGCTCATTTCTTGTCTTTCAGGATTAATTCTGAATTTTATTTTGTTTATTTGATGAAAATGAACAACAATACACACCATGGAAACATTTTTGTTTGATTTGCGTCAAGTGAGATTTTCACCTAGAACCCAAAGGGGGGGGAAAAATGTGGAAGATGTGAAAAATGTGAAAAATTAAATTTTCTAAAAATGAAACAAATGCCTTATATACACCTCAAACATTCACTCTAAAACAGAATATTGTTGTTTTTCCCAATATTTTTAGAAATTTGGGCTGTATAAGTAACATTTACACTTGGGCTGAAGGATCTTTTATGCTCATTTATTGTCTTTCAGGATTAATTCTGGGTTTTTTTTGTTTATTTGATATAAATGAACAACAATACACACCATGGAAACATTTTTGTTTGATTTGTGTCGAGTGAGATTTTCACCTAGAACCCAAGGGGGGGTTATTGGCACTTTTCATGGAAAAATGTGAAAAATTAAATTTTCTAAAAATGAAATAAATGCCTTCTAAACACCTCAAACATTCACTCTAAAACAGAAGATTGTTGTTTTTCGCAATATTTTTAGAAATTTGGGCTTTTTTAGTAACATTAACACTTGCGCTGAAGCAAATTTTATGCTCATTTCTTGTCTTTCAGGATTAATTCTGGGTTTTATTTTGTTTATTTGATGAAAATGAACAACAATACACACCTTGGATACATTTTTGTTTGATTTGTGTCGAGTGAGATTTTCACCTAGAACCCAAAGGGGGGGAAAAATGTGGAAGATGTGAACAATGTGAAAAATTAAATTTTCTAAAAATGAAAGAAATGCCTTATATACACCTCAAACATTCACTCTAAAACAGAAGATTGTTGTTTTTCGCAATATTTTTAGAAATTTGGGCTCTTTTAGTAACATTAACACTTTCGCTGAAGCGACTTTTATGCTCATTTCTAGTCTTTCAAGATGAATTCTGGGTTTTATTTTGTTTATTTGATGAAAATGAACAACAATACACGCCATGGAAACATTTTTGTTTGATTTGTGTCAAGTTAGATTTTCACCTAGAACCCAAAGGGGGGGTATTGGCACTTTTCATGGAAAAATGTGAAAAATTAAATTTTCTAAAAATGAAATAAATGCCTTCTAAACACCTCAAACATTCACTCTAAAACAGAAGTTTGTTGTTTTTCGCAATATTTTTAGAAATTTGGGATCTTTTAGTAACATTTACACCTGGGCTGAAGCATCTTTTATGATCATTTATTGTCTTTCAGGATACATTCTGGGTTTTATTTTGTTTATTTGATGAAAATGAACAAAAATACACACCTTGGATACATTTTTGTTTGATTTGTGTCGAGTGAGATTTTCACCTAGAACCCAAAGGGGGGGGTATTGGCACTTTTCATGGAAAAATGTGAAAAATTAAATTTTCTAAAAATGATATAAATGCCTTCTAAACACCTCAAACATTCACTCTAAAACAGAAGATTGTTGTTTTTCGCAATATTTTTAGAAATTTGGAATCTTTTAGTAACATTTACACCTGGGCTGAAGCATCTTTTATGATCATTTATTGTCTTTCAGGATTAATTCTGGGTTTTATTTTGTTTATTTGATGAAAATGAACAACAATACACACCATGGAAACATTTTTGTTTGATTTGCGTCAAGTGAGATTTTCACCTAGAACCCAAGGGGGGGTTATTGGCACTTTTCATGGAAAAATGTGAAAAATTAAATTTTCTAAAAATGAAAGAAATGCCTTCTAAACACCTCAAACATTCACTCTAAAACAGAAGATTGTTGTTTTTCGCAATATTTTTAGAAATTTGGGATCTTTTAGTAACATTTACACCTGGGCTGAAGCATCTTTTATGATCATTAATTGTCTTTCAGGATACATTCTGGGTTTTATTTTGTTTATTTGATGAAAATGAACAACAATACACACCTTGGATACATTTTTGTTTGATTTGTGCCGAGTGAGATTTTCACCTAGAACCCAAAGGGGGGGGTATTGGCACTTTTCATGGAAAAATGTGAAAAATTAAATTTTCTAAAAATGAAATAAATGCCTTCTAAACACCTCAAACATTCACTCTAAAACAGAAGATTGTGGTTTTTCGCAATGTTTTTAGAAATTTGGGCTCTTTTAGTAACATTAACACTTGCGCTGAAGCATATTTTATGCTCATTTCTTGTCTTTCAGGATTTATTCTGGGTTTTATTTTGTTTATTTGATGAAAATGAACAACAATACATACCATGGAAACATTTTTGTTTGATTTGCGTCAAGTGAGATTTTCACCTAGAACCCAAAGGGGGGGTATTGGCACTTTTCATGGAAAAATATGAAAGATTAAATTTTCTAAAAATGAAATAAATGCCTTCTAAACACCTCAAACATTCACTCTAAAAAAGAAGATTGTGGTTTTTCGCAATGTTTTTAGAAATTTGGGCTTTTTTATTAACATTAACACTTGCGCTGAAGCAACTTTTATGCTCATTTCTTGTCTTTCAGGATTAATTCTGAATTTTATTTTGTTTATTTGATGAAAATGAACAACAATACACACCATGGAAACATTTTTGTTTGATTTGCGTCAAGTGAGATTTTCACCTAGAACCCAAAGGGGGGGGAAAAATGTGGAAGATGTGAAAAATGTGAAAAATTAAATTTTCTAAAAATGAAACAAATGCCTTATATACACCTCAAACATTCACTCTAAAACAGAATATTGTTGTTTTTCCCAATATTTTTAGAAATTTGGGCTGTATAAGTAACATTTACACTTGGGCTGAAGGATCTTTTATGCTCATTTATTGTCTTTCAGGATTAATTCTGGGTTTTTTTTGTTTATTTGATATAAATGAACAACAATACACACCATGGAAACATTTTTGTTTGATTTGTGTCGAGTGAGATTTTCACCTAGAACCCAAGGGGGGGTTATTGGCACTTTTCATGGAAAAATGTGAAAAATTAAATTTTCTAAAAATGAAATAAATGCCTTCTAAACACCTCAAACATTCACTCTAAAACAGAAGATTGTTGTTTTTCGCAATATTTTTAGAAATTTGGGCTTTTTTAGTAACATTAACACTTGCGCTGAAGCAAATTTTATGCTCATTTCTTGTCTTTCAGGATTAATTCTGGGTTTTATTTTGTTTATTTGATGAAAATGAACAACAATACACACCTTGGATACATTTTTGTTTGATTTGTGTCGAGTGAGATTTTCACCTAGAACCCAAAGGGGGGGAAAAATGTGGAAGATGTGAACAATGTGAAAAATTAAATTTTCTAAAAATGAAAGAAATGCCTTATATACACCTCAAACATTCACTCTAAAACAGAAGATTGTTGTTTTTCGCAATATTTTTAGAAATTTGGGCTCTTTTAGTAACATTAACACTTTCGCTGAAGCGACTTTTATGCTCATTTCTAGTCTTTCAAGATGAATTCTGGGTTTTATTTTGTTTATTTGATGAAAATGAACAACAATACACGCCATGGAAACATTTTTGTTTGATTTGTGTCAAGTTAGATTTTCACCTAGAACCCAAAGGGGGGGTATTGGCACTTTTCATGGAAAAATGTGAAAAATTAAATTTTCTAAAAATGAAATAAATGCCTTCTAAACACCTCAAACATTCACTCTAAAACAGAAGTTTGTTGTTTTTCGCAATATTTTTAGAAATTTGGGATCTTTTAGTAACATTTACACCTGGGCTGAAGCATCTTTTATGATCATTTATTGTCTTTCAGGATACATTCTGGGTTTTATTTTGTTTATTTGATGAAAATGAACAACAATACACACCTTGGATACATTTTTGTTTGATTTGTGTCGAGTGAGATTTTCACCTAGAACCCAAAGGGGGGGGTATTGGCACTTTTCATGGAAAAATGTGAAAAATTAAATTTTCTAAAAATGATATAAATGCCTTCTAAACACCTCAAACATTCACTCTAAAACAGAAGATTGTTGTTTTTCGCAATATTTTTAGAAATTTGGAATCTTTTAGTAACATTTACACCTGGGCTGAAGCATCTTTTATGATCATTTATTGTCTTTCAGGATTAATTCTGGGTTTTATTTTGTTTATTTGATGAAAATGAACAACAATACACACCATGGAAACATTTTTGTTTGATTTGCGTCAAGTGAGATTTTCACCTAGAACCCAAGGGGGGGTTATTGGCACTTTTCATGGAAAAATGTGAAAAATTAAATTTTCTAAAAATGAAAGAAATGCCTTCTAAACACCTCAAACATTCACTCTAAAACAGAAGATTGTTGTTTTTCGCAATATTTTTAGAAATTTGGGATCTTTTAGTAACATTTACACCTGGGCTGAAGCATCTTTTATGATCATTAATTGTCTTTCAGGATACATTCTGGGTTTTATTTTGTTTATTTGATGAAAATGAACAACAATACACACCTTGGATACATTTTTGTTTGATTTGTGCCGAGTGAGATTTTCACCTAGAACCCAAAGGGGGGGGTATTGGCACTTTTCATGGAAAAATGTGAAAAATTAAATTTTCTAAAAATGAAATAAATGCCTTCTAAACACCTCAAACATTCACTCTAAAACAGAAGATTGTGGTTTTTCGCAATGTTTTTAGAAATTTGGGCTCTTTTAGTAACATTAACACTTGCGCTGAAGCATATTTTATGCTCATTTCTTGTCTTTCAGGATTTATTCTGGGTTTTATTTTGTTTATTTGATGAAAATGAACAACAATACATACCATGGAAACATTTTTGTTTGATTTGCGTCAAGTGAGATTTTCACCTAGAACCCAAAGGGGGGGGTATTGGCACTTTTCATGGAAAAATATGAAAGATTAAATTTTCTAAAAATGAAATAAATGCCTTCTAAACACCTCAAACATTCACTCTAAAAAAGAAGATTGTGGTTTTTCGCAATGTTTTTAGAAATTTGGGTTTTTTTATTAACATTAACACTTGCGCTGAAGCAACTTTTATGCTCATTTCTTGTCTTTCAGGATTAATTCTGAATTTTATTTTGTTTATTTGATGAAAATGAACAACAATACACACCATGGAAACATTTTTGTTTGATTTGCGTCAAGTGAGATTTTCACCTAGAACCCAAAGGGGGGGGAAAAATGTGGAAGATGTGAAAAATGTGAAAAATTAAATTTTCTAAAAATGAAACAAATGCCTTATATACACCTCAAACATTCACTCTAAAACAGAATATTGTTGTTTTTCCCAATATTTTTAGAAATTTGGGCTGTATAAGTAACATTTACACTTGGGCTGAAGGATCTTTTATGCTCATTTATTGTCTTTCAGGATTAATTCTGGGTTTTTTTTGTTTATTTGATATAAATGAACAACAATACACACCATGGAAACATTTTTGTTTGATTTGTGTCGAGTGAGATTTTCACCTAGAACCCAAGGGGGGGTTATTGGCACTTTTCATGGAAAAATGTGAAAAATTAAATTTTCTAAAAATGAAATAAATGCCTTCTAAACACCTCAAACATTCACTCTAAAACAGAAGATTGTTGTTTTTCGCAATATTTTTAGAAATTTGGGCTTTTTTAGTAACATTAACACTTGCGCTGAAGCAAATTTTATGCTCATTTCTTGTCTTTCAGGATTAATTCTGGGTTTTATTTTGTTTATTTGATGAAAATGAACAACAATACACACCTTGGATACATTTTTGTTTGATTTGTGTCGAGTGAGATTTTCACCTAGAACCGAAAGGGGGGGAAAAATGTGGAAGATGTGAACAATGTGAAAAATTAAATTTTCTAAAAATGAAAGAAATGCCTTATATACACCTCAAACATTCACTCTAAAACAGAAGATTGTTGTTTTTCGCAATATTTTTAGAAATTTGGGCTCTTTTAGTAACATTAACACTTTCGCTGAAGCGACTTTTATGCTCATTTCTAGTCTTTCAAGATGAATTCTGGGTTTTATTTTGTTTATTTGATGAAAATGAACAACAATACACGCCATGGAAACATTTTTGTTTGATTTGTGTCAAGTTAGATTTTCACCTAGAACCCAAAGGGGGGGTATTGGCACTTTTCATGGAAAAATGTGAAAAATTAAATTTTCTAAAAATGAAATAAATGCCTTCTAAACACCTCAAACATTCACTCTAAAACAGAAGATTGTTGTTTTTCGCAATATTTTTAGAAATTTGGGATCTTTTAGTAACATTTACACCTGGGCTGAAGCATCTTTTATGATCATTTATTGTCTTTCAGGATACATTCTGGGTTTTATTTTGTTTATTTGATGAAAATGAACAACAATACACACCTTGGATACATTTTTGTTTGATTTGTGTCGAGTGAGATTTTCACCTAGAACCCAAAGGGGGGGGTATTGGCACTTTTCATGGAAAAATGTGAAAAATTAAATTTTCTAAAAATGATATAAATGCCTTTTAAACACCTCAAAGATTCACTCTAAAACAGAAGATTGTTATTTTTCGCAATATTTTTAGAAATTTGGGCTCTTTTAGTAACATTAACACTTGGGCTGAAGCATCTTTTATGATCTTTTATTGTCTTTCAGGATTAATTCTGGGTTTTATTTTGATTATTTGATGAAAATGAACAACAAAACACACACCTTGGATACATTTTTGTTTGATTTGTGTCGAGTGAGATTTTCACCCAGAACACAAAAGGGGGGGAAAAATGTGGAAGATGTGAAAAATGTGAAAAATTAAATTTTCTAAAAATGAAAGAAATGCCTTATATACACCTCAAACATTCACTCTAAAACAGAATATTGTTGTTTTTCGCAATATTTTTAGAAATTTGGGCTCTATAAGTAACATAAACACTTGGGCTGGAGGATCTTTTATGCTTATTTATTGTCTTTCAGGATTAATTCTGGGTTTTTTTTTTGTTTATTTGATAAAAATGAACAACAATACACTCCATGGAAACATTTTTGTTTGATTTGTGTCGAGTGAGATTTTCACCTAGAACCCAAGGGGGGGTTATTGGCACTTTTCATGGAAAAATGTGAAAAATTAAATTTTCTAAAAATGAAATAAATGCCTTCTAAACACCTCAAACATTCACTCTAAAACAGAAGATTGTTGTTTTTCGCAATATTTTTTGAAATTTGGGCTCTTTTAGTAACATTAACACTTTCGCTGAAGCGACTTTTATGCTCATTTCTGGTCTTTCAAGATGAATTCTGGGTTTTATTTTGTTTATTTGATGAAATTGAACAACAATACACACCATGGAAACATTTTTGATTGATTTGTGTCAAGTTAGATTTTCACCTAGAACCCAAAGGGGGGTATTGGCACTTTTCATGAAAAAATGTGAAAAATTAAATTTTCTAAAAATAAAATAAATGCCTTCTAAACACCTCAAACATTCACTCTAAAACAGAAGATTGTTGTTTTTCGCAATATTTTTAGAAATTTGGGCTTTTTTAGTAACATAAATACTTGCGCTGAAGCAACTTTTATGCTCATTTCTTGTCTTTCAGGATTAATTCTGGGTTTTATTTTGTTTATTTGATGAAAATGAACAACAATACACACCATGGAAACATTTTTGTTTGATTTGCGTCAAGTGAGATTTTCACCTAGAACCCAAAGGGGGGGGAAAAATGTGGAAGATGTGAAAAATGTGAAAAATGTGAAAAATTAAATTTTCTAAAAATGAAACAAATGCCTTATATACACCTCAAACATTCACTCTAAAACAGAATATTGTTGTTTTTCGCAATATTTTTAGAAATTTGGGCTGTATAAGTAACATTTACACTTGGGCTGAAGGATCTTTTATGCTCATTTATTGTCTTTCAGGATTAATTCTGGAATTTTTTTTGTTTATTTGATAAAAATGAACAACAATACACACCATGGAAACATTTTTGTTTGATTTGTGTTGAGTGAGATTTTCAGCTAGAACCCAAGGGGGGGTTATTGGCACTTTTCATGGAAAAATGTGAAAAATTAAATTTTCTAAAAATGAAATAAATGCCTTCTAAACACCTCAAACATTCACTCTAAAACAGAAGATTGTTGTTTTTCGCAATATTTTTAGAAATTTGGGCTTTTTTAGTAACATTAACACTTTCGCTGAAGCAACTTTTATGCTCATTTCTTGTCTTTCAGGATTAATTCTGGGTTTTTTTTTGTTTATTTGATGAAAATGAACAACAATACACACCATGGAAACATTTTTGTTTGATTTGCGTCAAGTGAGATTTTCACCTAGAACCCAAAGGGGGGGGGGGAAATGTGGAAGATGTGAAAAATGTGAAAAATTTGAAAAATTAAATTTTCTAAAAATGAAAGAAATGCCTTATATACACCTCAAACATTCACGCTAAAACAGAATATTGTTGTTTTTCGCAATATTTTTAGAAATTTGGGCTCTTTAAGTAACATTAACCTTTTCGCAAAGCATCTTTTATGATCATTTATTGTCTTTCAGGATACATTCTGGGTTTTATTTTGTTTATTTGATGAAAATGAACAACAATACACACCTTGGATACATTTTTGTTTGATTTGTGTCGAGTGAGATTTTCACCTAGAACCCAAAGGGGGGGTATTGGCACTTTTCATGGAAAAATGTGAAAAATTAAATTTTCTAAAAATGAAATAAATGCCTACTAAACACCTCAAACATTCACTCTAAAACAGAAGATTGTTGTTTTTCGCAATATTTTTAGAAATTTGGGCTCTTTTAGTAACATTAACACCTGGGCTGAAGCATCTTTTATGATTATTTATTGTCTTTCAGGATACATTCTGGGTTTTATTTTGTTTATTTGATGAAAATGAACAACAATACACACCTTGGATACATTTTTGTTTGATTTGTGTCGAGTGAGATTTTCACCTAGAACCCAAAGGGGGGGGTATTGGCACTTTTCATGGAAAAATGTGAAAAATTAAATTTTCTTAAAATGAAATAAATGCCTTCTAAACACCTCAAACATTCACTTTAAAACAGAAGATTGTTTTTTTTCGCAATATTTTTAGAAATTTGGGCTCTTTAAGTAACATTAACACTTGCGCTGAAGCATCTTTTATGCTCATTTCATGTCTTTCAGGATTAATTCTGGGTTTTATTTTGTTTATTTGCTGAAAATGAACAAAAATACACACCATGGAAACATTTTTGTTTGATTTGTGTCAAGTGAGATTTTCACCTAGAACCCAAAGGGGGGGGTATTGGCACTTTTCATGGAAAAATGTGAAAAATTAAATTTTCTAAAAATGAAATAAATGCCTTCTAAACACCTCAAACATTCACTCTAAAACAGAAGATTGTTGTTTTTCGCAATATTTTTAGAAATTTGGGCTCTATAAGTAACATTAACACTTGGGCTGAAGGATCTTTTATGCTCATTTATTGTCTTTCAGGATTAATTCTGGGTTTTTTTACTTTATTTGATAAAAATGAACAAAAATACACACCATGGAAACATTTTTGTTTGATTTTTGTCGAGTGAGATTTTCACCTAGAACCCAAAGGGGGGGTATTGGCACTTTTCATGGAAAAATGTGAAAAATCAAATTTTCTAAAAATGAAATAAATGCCTTCTAAACACCTCAAACATTCACTCTAAAACAGAAGATTGTTGTTTTTCGCAATATTTTTAGAAATTTGGGCTCTTTTAGTAACATTAACACCTGGGCTGAAGCATCTTTTATGATCATTTATTGTTTTTCAGGATACATTCTTGGTTTTATTTTGATTATTTGATGAAAATGTACAACATTACAAACCTTGGATACATTTTTGTTTCATTTGTGTCGACTGAGATTTTCACCTTGAACCCAAAGGGGGGGGTATTGGCACTTTTCATGGAAAAATGTGAAAAATTAAATTTTCTAAAAATGAAATAAATGCCTTCTAAACACCTCAAACATTCACTCTTAAACAGAAGATTGTTGTTTTTCGCAATATTTTTAGAAATTTGGGCTTTTTTAGTAACATTAACTTTTTCGCTGAAGCAACTTTTATACTTATTTCTTGTCTTTCAAGATTAATTCTGGGTTTTATTTTGTTTATTTGATGAAACTGAACAACAATACACACCATGGAAACATTTTTGTTTGATTTGTGTCGAGTGAGATATTCACCTAGAACCCACATGGGGGGGTATTGGCACTTTTCATGGAAAAATGTGAAAAATTAAATTTTCTAAAACTAAATGAAATGCCTTCTTAACACCTCAAACATTCACTCTAAAAGAGAAGATTGGTGTTTTTCGCAATATTTTTAGAAATTTGGGCTCTTTTAGTAACATTAACACCTGGGCTGAAGCATCTTTTATGATCTTTTATTGTCTTTTAAGATTCATTCTGGGTTTTATTTTGTTTATTTGATGAAAATGAACAACAATACACACCTTGGATACATTTTTGTTTGATTTGTGTCGAGTGAGATTTTCACCTAAAACCCCAAGGGGGGTATTAACACTTTTCATGGAAAAATGTGAAAAATTAAATTTTCTAAAAATGAAATAAATGCCTTCTAAACACCTCAAACATCCACTCTAAAAAAGAAGATTATTTTTTTTCGCCATATTTTTAGAAATTTGGGCTCTTTTAGTAACATTAACACTTTCTCTGAAGCAAGTTTTATGCTCATTTCTTATCTTTCAGGATTAATTCTGGGTTTTATTTTGTTTATTTGATGAAAATGAACAACAATACATACCATGGAAACATTTTTGTTTGATTTGCGTCAAGTGAGATTTTCACCTAGAACCCAAAGGGGGGGTATTGGCACTTTTCATGGAAAAATATGAAAGATTAAATTTTCTAAAAATGAAATAAATGCCTTCTAAACACCTCAAACATTCACTCTAAAAAAGAAGATTTTGGTTTTTCGCAATGTTTTTAGAAATTTGGGCTTTTTTATTAACATTAACACTTGCGCTGAAGCAACTTTTATGCTCATTTCTTGTCTTTCAGGATTAATTCTGAATTTTATTTTGTTTATTTGATGAAAATGAACAACAATACACACCATGGAAACATTTTTGTTTGATTTGCGTCAAGTGAGATTTTCACCTAGAACCCAAAGGGGGGGGAAAAATGTGGAAGATGTGAAAAATGTGAAAAATTAAATTTTCTAAAAATGAAACAAATGCCTTATATACACCTCAAACATTCACTCTAAAACAGAATATTGTTGTTTTTCCCAATATTTTTAGAAATTTGGGCTGTATAAGTAACATTTACACTTGGGCTGAAGGATCTTTTATGCTCATTTATTGTCTTTCAGGATTAATTCTGGGTTTTTTTTGTTTATTTGATATAAATGAACAACAATACACACCATGGAAACATTTTTGTTTGATTTGTGTCGAGTGAGATTTTCACCTAGAACCCAAGGGGGGGTTATTGGCACTTTTCATGGAAAAATGTGAAAAATTAAATTTTCTAAAAATGAAATAAATGCCTTCTAAACACCTCAAACATTCACTCTAAAACAGAATATTGTTGTTTTTCGCAATATTTTTAGAAATTTGGGCTCTATAAGTAACATTAACACTTGGGCTGAAGGATCTTTTATGCTCATTTATTGTCTTTCAGGATTAATTCTGGGTTTTATTTTGTTTATTTGATGAAAATGAACAACAATACACACCTTGGATACATTTTTGTTTGATTTGTGTCGAGTGAGATTTTCACCTAGAACCCAAAGGGGGGGAAAAATGTGGAAGATGTGAACAATGTGAAAAATTAAATTTTCTAAAAATGAAAGAAATGCCTTATATACACCTCAAACATTCACTCTAAAACAGAAGATTGTTGTTTTTCGCAATATTTTTAGAAATTTGGGCTCTTTTAGTAACATTAACACTTTCGCTGAAGCGACTTTTATGCTCATTTCTAGTCTTTCAAGATGAATTCTGGGTTTTATTTTGTTTATTTGATGAAAATGAACAACAATACACGCCATGGAAACATTTTTGTTTGATTTGTGTCAAGTTAGATTTTCACCTAGAACCCAAAGGGGGGGTATTGGCACTTTTCATGGAAAAATGTGAAAAATTAAATTTTCTAAAAATGAAATAAATGCCTTCTAAACACCTCAAACATTCACTCTAAAACAGAAGTTTGTTGTTTTTCGCAATATTTTTAGAAATTTGGGATCTTTTAGTAACATTTACACCTGGGCTGAAGCATCTTTTATGATCATTTATTGTCTTTCAGGATACATTCTGGGTTTTATTTTGTTTATTTGATGAAAATGAACAAAAATACACACCTTGGATACATTTTTGTTTGATTTGTGTCGAGTGAGATTTTCACCTAGAACCCAAAGGGGGGGGTATTGGCACTTTTCATGGAAAAATGTGAAAAATTAAATTTTCTAAAAATGATATAAATGCCTTCTAAACACCTCAAACATTCACTCTAAAACAGAAGATTGTTGTTTTTCGCAATATTTTTAGAAATTTGGAATCTTTTAGTAACATTTACACCTGGGCTGAAGCATCTTTTATGATCATTTATTGTCTTTCAGGATTAATTCTGGGTTTTATTTTGTTTATTTGATGAAAATGAACAACAATACACACCATGGAAACATTTTTGTTTGATTTTTGTCGAGTGAGATTTTCACCTAGAACCCAAAGGGGGGGTATTGGCAATTTTCATGGAAAAATGTGAAAAATCAAATTTTCTAAAAATGAAATAAATGCCTTCTAAACACCTCAAACATTCACTCTAAAACAGAAGATTGTTGTTTTTCGCAATATTTTTAGAAATTTGGGCTCTTTTAGTAACATTAACACCTGGGCTGAAGCATCTTTTATGATCATTTATTGTTTTTCAGGATACATTCTTGGTTTTATTTTGATTATTTGATGAAAATGTACAACATTACAAACCTTGGATACATTTTTGTTTCATTTGTGTCGACTGAGATTTTCACCTTGAACCCAAAGGGGGGGGTATTGGCACTTTTCATGGAAAAATGTGAAAAATTAAATTTTCTAAAAATGAAATAAATGCCTTCTAAACACCTCAAACATTCACTCTTAAACAGAAGATTGTTGTTTTTCGCAATATTTTTAGAAATTTGGGCTTTTTTAGTAACATTAACTTTTTCGCTGAAGCAACTTTTATACTTATTTCTTGTCTTTCAAGATTAATTCTGGGTTTTATTTTGTTTATTTGATGAAACTGAACAACAATACACACCATGGAAACATTTTTGTTTGATTTGTGTCGAGTGAGATATTCACCTAGAACCCACATGGGGGGGTATTGGCACTTTTCATGGAAAAATGTGAAAAATTAAATTTTCTAAAACTAAATGAAATGCCTTCTTAACACCTCAAACATTCACTCTAAAAGAGAAGATTGGTGTTTTTCGCAATATTTTTAGAAATTTGGGCTCTTTTAGTAACATTAACACCTGGGCTGAAGCATCTTTTATGATCTTTTATTGTCTTTTAAGATTCATTCTGGGTTTTATTTTGTTTATTTGATGAAAATGAACAACAATACACACCTTGGATACATTTTTGTTTGATTTGTGTCGAGTGAGATTTTCACCTAAAACCCCAAGGGGGGTATTAACACTTTTCATGGAAAAATGTGAAAAATTAAATTTTCTAAAAATGAAATAAATGCCTTCTAAACACCTCAAACATCCACTCTAAAAAAGAAGATTATTTTTTTTCGCCATATTTTTAGAAATTTGGGCTCTTTTAGTAACATTAACACTTTCTCTGAAGCAAGTTTTATGCTCATTTCTTATCTTTCAGGATTAATTCTGGGTTTTATTTTGTTTATTTGATGAAAATGAACAACAATACATACCATGGAAACATTTTTGTTTGATTTGCGTCAAGTGAGATTTTCACCTAGAACCCAAAGGGGGGGTATTGGCACTTTTCATGGAAAAATATGAAAGATTAAATTTTCTAAAAATGAAATAAATGCCTTCTAAACACCTCAAACATTCACTCTAAAAAAGAAGATTTTGGTTTTTCGCAATGTTTTTAGAAATTTGGGCTTTTTTATTAACATTAACACTTGCGCTGAAGCAACTTTTATGCTCATTTCTTGTCTTTCAGGATTAATTCTGAATTTTATTTTGTTTATTTGATGAAAATGAACAACAATACACACCATGGAAACATTTTTGTTTGATTTGCGTCAAGTGAGATTTTCACCTAGAACCCAAAGGGGGGGGAAAAATGTGGAAGATGTGAAAAATGTGAAAAATTAAATTTTCTAAAAATGAAAGAAATGCCTTATATACACCTCAAACATTCACTCTAAAACAGAATATTGTTGTTTTTCGCAATATTTTTAGAAATTTGGGCTGTATAAGTAACATTTACACTTGGGCTGAAGGATCTTTTATGCTCATTTATTGTCTTTCAGGATTAATTCTGGGTTTTTTTTTGTTTATTTGATAAAAATGAACAACAATACACACCATGGAAACATTTTTGTTTGATTTGTGTCGAGTGAGATTTTCACCTAGAAGCCAAAGGGGGGTTTTTGGCACTTTTCATGGAAAAATGTGAAAAATTAAATTTTCTAAAAGTAAATGAAATGCCTTCTTAACACCTCAAACATTCACTCTAAAACAGAAGATTGTTGTTTTTCGCAATATTTTTAGAAATTTAGGCTCTTTTAGTAACATTAACACCAGGGCTGAAGCATCTTTTATGATCTTTTATTGTCTTTTAGGATTCATTCTGGGTTTTATTTTTTTTATTTGATGAAAATGAACAACAATACACACCTTGGATACATTTTTGTTTGATTTGTAACGAGTGAGATATTCACCTAGAACACATAGGGGGGGTATTGGCACTTTTCATGGAAAAATGTGAAAAATTAAATTTTCTAAAAATGAAATAAATGCTTTCTAAACACCTCAAACATTCACTCTAAAACAGAAGATTGTGGTTTTTCGCAATGTTTTTAGAAATTTGGGCTCTTTTAGTAACATTAACACTTGCGCTGAAGCAACTTTTATGCTCATTTCTTGTCTTTCAGGATTAATTCTGGGTTTCATTTTGTTTATTTGATGAAAATGAACAACAATACACACCATGGAAACATTTTTGTTTGATTTGCGTCAAGTGAGATTTTCACCTAGAACCCAAAGGGGGGGGAAAAATGTGGAAGATGTGAAAAATGTGAAAAATTAAATTTTCTAAAAATGAAAGAAATGCCTTATATACACCTCAAACATTCACTCTAAAACAGAATATTGTTGTTTTTCGCAATATTTTTAGAAATTTGGGCTGTATAAGTAACATTTACACTTGGGCTGAAGGATCTTTTATGCTCATTTATTGTCTTTCAGGATTAATTCTGGGTTTTTTTTTGTTTATTTGATAAAAATGAACAACAATACACACCATGGAAACATTTTTGTTTGATTTGTGTCGAGTGAGATTTTCACCTAGAACCCAAAGGGGGGTTTTTGGCACTTTTCATGGAAAAATGTGAAAAATTAAATTTTCTAAAAGTAAATGAAATGCCTTCTTAACACCTCAAACATTCACTCTAAAACAGAAGATTGTTGTTTTTCGCAATATTTTTAGAAATTTAGGCTCTTTTAGTAACATTAACACCAGGGCTGAAGCATCTTTTATGATCTTTTATTGTCTTTTAGGATTCATTCTGGGTTTTATTTTTTTTATTTGATGAAAATGAACAACAATACACACCTTGGATACATTTTTGTTTGATTTGTAACGAGTGAGATATTCACCTAGAACACATAGGGGGGGTATTGGCACTTTTCATGGAAAAATGTGTAAAATTAAATTTTCTAAAAATGAAATAAATGTCTTCTAAACACCTCAAACATTCACTCTAAAACAGAAGATTGTGGTTTTCCGCAATGTTTTTAGAAATTTGGGCTCTTTTAGTAACATTAACACTTGCGCTGAAGCAACTTTTATGCTCATTTCTTGTCTTTCAGGATTAATTCTGGGTTTTATTTTGTTTATTTGATGAAAATGAACAACAATACACACCATGGAAACATTTTTGTTTGATTTGCGTCGAGTGAGATTTTCACCTAGAACCCAAAGGGGGGGAATTTCATGGAAAAATGTGAAAAATTAAATTTTCTAAAAATGAAATAAATGCCTTCTAAACAACTCAAACATTCACTCTAAAACAGAAGATTGTGGTTTTTCGCAATGTTTTTAGAAATTTGGGCTCTTTTAGTAACATTAACACTTGCGCTGAAGCAACTTTTATGCTCATTTCTTGTCTTTCAGGATTAATTCTGGGTTTAATTTTGTTTATTTGATGAAAATGAACAACAATACACACCATGGAAACATTTTTGTTTGATTTGCGTCAAGTGAGATTTTCACCTAGAACCCAAAGGGGGGGGTATTGGCACTTTTCATGGAAAAATGTGAAAAATTAAATTTTCTAAAAATGAAATAAAAGCCTTCTAAACACCTCAAACATTCACTCTAAAAAAGAAGATTGTGGTTTTTCGCAATTTTTTTAGAAATTTGGGCTCTTTTAGTAACATTAACACTTTCGCTGAAGCAACTTTTATGCTCATTTCTTGTCTTTCAGGATTAATTCTGGGTTTTATTTTGTTTATTTGATGAAAATGAACAACAATACACACCATGGAAACATTTTTTTTTGATTTGCGTCAAGTGAGATTTTCACTTAGAACCCAAAGGGGGGGGAAAAATGTGGAAGATGTGAAAAATGTGAAAAATTAATTTTTCTAAAAATGAAAGAAATGCCTTATATACACCTCAAACATTCACTCTAAAACAGAAGATTGTTGTTTTTCGCAATATTTTTAGAAATTTGGGCTCTTTTAGTAACATTAACACTTTCGCTGAAGCGACTTTTATGCTCATTTCTGGTCTTTCAAGATGAATTCTGGGTTTTATTTTGTTTATTTGATGAAAATGAACAACAAAACACACCATGGAAACATTTTTGTTTGATTTGTGTCAAGTTAGATTTTCACCTAGAACCCAAAGGGGGGGTATTGGCACTTTTCATGGAAAAATGTGAAAAATTAAATTTTCTAAAAATAAAATAAATGCCTTCTAAACACCTCAAACATTCACTCTTAAACAGAAGATTGATGTTTTTCGCAATATTTTTAGAAATTTGGGCTTTTTTAGTAACATTAACACTTGCGCTGAAGCAACTTTTATGCTCATTTCTTGTCTTTCAGGATTAATTCTGGGTTTTATTTTGTTTATTGGATGAAAATTAACAACAATACACACCATGGAAACATTTTTGTTTGATTTGCGTCAAGTGAGATTTTCACCTAGAACCCAAAGGGGGGGGAAAAATGTGGAAGATGTGAAAAATGTGAAAAATGTGAAAAATTAAATTTTCTAAAAATGAAAGAAATGCCTTATATACACCTCAAACATTCACTCTAAAACAGAATATTGTTGTTTTTCGCAATATTTTTAGAAATTTGGGCTGTATAAGTAACATTTACACTTGGGCTGAAGGATCTTTTATGCTCATTTATTGTCTTTCAGGATTAATTCTGGGTTTTTTTTGTTTATTTGATAAAAATGAACAACAATACACACCATGGAAACATTTTTGTTTGATTTGTGTCGAGTGAGATTTTCACCTAGAACCCAAGGGGGGGTTATTGGCACTTTTCATGGAAAAATGTGAAATATAAAATTTTCTAAAAATGAAATAAATGCCTTCTAAACACCTCAAACATTCACTCTAAAACAGAATATTGTTGTTTTTCGCAATATTTTTAGAAATTTGGGCTCTATAAGTAACATTAACACTTGGGCTGAAGGATCTTTTATGGTCATTTATTGTCTTTCAGGATTAATTCTGGGTTTTTTTTGTTTATTTGATAAAAATGAACAACAATACACACCATGGAAACATTTTTGTTTGATTTGTGTCGAGTGAGATTTTCACCTAGAACCCAAGGGGGGGTTATTGGCACTTTTCATGGAAAAAAGTGAAAAATTAAATTTTCTAAAAATGAAATAAATGCCTTCTAAACACCTCAAACATTCACTCTAAAACAGAAGATTGTTGTTTTTCGCAATATTTTTAGAAATTTGGGCTCTTTTACTAACATTAACACTTTCGCTGAAGCATCTTTTATGATCTTTTATTGTCTTTCAGGATACATTCTGGGTTTTATTTTGTTTATTTGATGAAAATGAACAACAATACACACCTTGGATACATTTTTGTTTGATTTGTGTCGAGTGAGATTTTCACCTAGAACCCAAAGGGGGGGGTATTGGCACTTTTCATGGAAAAATGTGAAAAATTAAATTTTCTAAAAATGAAATAAATGCCTTCTAAACACCTCAAACATTCACTCTAAAACAGAAGATTGTTGTTTTTCGCAATATTTTTAGAAATTTGGGCTCTTTTAGTAAAATTAAAACTTGCGCTGAAGCATCTTTTATGCTCATTTCATGTCTTTCAGGATACATTCTGGGTTTTATTTTGTTTATTTGATGAAAATGAACAACAATACACACCATGGAAACATTTTTCTTTGATATGTGTCCAGTAAGATTTTCACCTAGAACCCAAAGGGGGGGGTATTGGCACTTTTCATGGAAAAATGTGACAAATTAAATTTTCTAAAAATGAAACAAATGCCTTCTAAACACCTCAAACATTCACTCTAAAACAGAAGATTGTTATTTTCCGCAATATTTTTAGAAATTTGGGCTCTTTTAGTAACATTTACACTTGGGCTGAAGCATCTTTTATGATCTTTTATTGTCTTTCAGGATTCATTCTGGGTTTTATTTTGTTTATTTGATGAAAATGAACAACAATACACACCTTGGATACATTTTTGTTTGATTTGTGTCGAGTGAGATTTCACCCAGAACCCAAAGGGGGGGGTATTGGCACTTTTCATGGAAAAATTTGAAAAATTAAATTTTCTAAAAATGAAATAAATGCCTTCTAAACACCTCAAACATTCACTCTTAAACAGTAGATTGTTGTTTTTCGCAATATTTTTAGAAATTTGGGCTTTTTTAGTAACATTAACACTTTCGCTGAAGCAATTTTTATACTTATTTCTTGTCTTTCAAGATTAATTCTGGGTTTTATTTTGTTTATTTGATAAAAATGAACAACAATACACACCATGGAAACATTTTTGTTTGATTTGTGTCGAGTGAGATATTCACCTAGAACCCACATGGGGGGGTATTGGCACTTTTTATGGAAAAATGTGAAAAATTAAATTTTCTAAAAATAAATGAAATGCCTTCTTAACACCTCAAACATTCACTCTAAAACAGAAGATTGTTGTTTTTCGCAATATTTTTAGAAATTTGGGCTCTTTTAGTAACATTAACACCTGGGCTGAAGCATCTTTTATGATCTTTTATTGTCTATTAGGATTCATTCTGGGTTTTATTTTGTTTATTTGATGAAAATGAACAACAATACACACCTTGGATACATTTTTGTTTGATTTGTATCGAGTGAGATTTTCACCTAGAACACATAGGGGGGGGGTATTGGCACTTTTCATGGAAAAATGTGAAAAATTAAATTTTCTAAAAATGAAATAAATGCCTTCTAATCACCTCAAACATTCACTCTAAAACAGAAGATTGTGGTTTTTCGCAATGTTTTTAGAAATTTGGACTCTTTTAGTAACATTAACACTTGCGCTGAAGCAACTTTTATGCTCATTTCTTGTCTTTCAGGATTAATTCTGGGTTTTATTTTGTTTATTTGATGAAAATGAACAACATTACACACCATGGAAACATTTTTGTTTGATTTGCGTCGAGTGAGATTTTCACCTAGAACCCAAAGGGGTTCTAGGTGAAAAATAGGGGGTATTGGTACTTTTCATGGAAAAATGTGAAAAATTAAATTTTCTAAAAATGAAATAAATGCCTTCTAAACACCTCAAACATTCACTCTAAAACAGAAGATTGTGGTTTTTCGCAATGTTTTTAGAAATTTGGGCTCTTTTAGTAACATTAACAGTTGCGCTGAAGCAACTTTTATGCTCATTTCTTGTCTTTCAGGATTAATTCTGGGTTTCATTTTGTTTATTTGATGAAAATGAACAACAATACACACCATGGAAACATTTTTGTTTGATTTGCGTCAATTGAGATTTTCACCTAGAACCCAAAGGGGGGGAAAAATGTGGAAGATGTGAAAAATGTGAAAAATGTGAAAAATTAAATTTTCTAAAAATGAAAGAAATGCCTTCTAAACACCTCAAACATTCACTTTAAAACAGATAATTGTTGTTTTTCGCAATATTTTTAGAAATTTGGGCTCTATAAGTAACATTAACACTTGGGCTGAAGGATCTTTTATGCTCATTTATTGTCTTTCAGGATTAATTCTGTTTTTTTTTGTTTATTTGATAAAAATGAACAACAATACACACCATGGAAACATTTTTGTTTGATTTGTGTCGAGTGAGATTTTCACTTCGAACCCAAGGGGGGGTTATTGGCACTTTTCATGGAAAAATGAGAAAAATTAAATTTTCTAAAAGTAAATGAAATGCCTTCTTAACACCTCAAACATTCACTCTAAAACAGAAGATTGTTGTTTTTCGCAATATTTTTAGAAATTTGGGATCTTTTAGTAACAATTACACCTGGGCTGAAGCATCTTTTATGATCATTTATTGTCTTTCAGGATACATTCTGGGTTTAATTTTGTTTATTTGATGAAAATGAACAACAATACACACCTTGGATACATTTTTGTTTGATTTGTGTCGAGTGAGATTTTCACCTAGAACCCAAAGGGGGGGGGTATTGGCACTTCTCATGGAAAAATGTGAAAAATTAAATTTTCTAAAAATGAAATAAATGCCTTCTAAACACCTCAAACATTCACTCTAAAACAGAAGATTGTGGTTTTTCGCAATGTTTTTAGAAATTTGGGCTCTTTTAGTAACATTAACACTTGCACTGAAGCAACTTTTATGCTCATTTCTTGTCTTTCAGGATTAATTCTGGGTTTTATTTTGTTTATTTGATGAAAATGAACAACAATACACACCATGGAAACATTTTTGTTTGATTTGCGTCAAGTGAAATTTCACCTAGAACCCAAAGGGGGGGGAAATGTGGAAGATATGAAAAATGTGAAAAATGTGAAAAATTAAATTTTCTAAAAATGAAAGAAATGCCTTATATACACCTCAAACATTCACTCTAAAACAAAAGATTGTTGTTTTTCGCAATATTTTTAGAAATTTAGGCTGTATAAGTAACATTTACACTTGGGCTGAAGGATATTTTATGCTCATTTATTGTCTTTCAGGATTAATTATTGGTTTTTTTTTGTTTATTTGATAAAAATGAACAACAATACACACCATGGAAACATTTTTGTTGGATTTGTGTCGAGTGAGATTTTCACCTAGAACCCAAGGGGGGGGTTATTGGAACTTTTCATGGAAAAATGTGAAAAATTAAATTTTCTAAAAATGAAATAAATGCCTTCTAAACACCTCAAACATTCACTCTAAAACAGAATATTGTTGTTTTTCGCAATATTTTTAGAAATTTGGGCTCTATAAGTAACATTAACACTTGGGCTGAAGGATCTTTTATGCTCATTTATTGTCTTTCAGGATTAATTCTGGTTTTTTTTGTTTATTTGATAAAAATGAACAAAAATACACACCATGGAAACATTTTTGTTTGATTTTTGTCGAGTGAGATTTTCACCTAGAACCCAAGGGGGGGTTATTGGCACTTTTCATGGAAAAATGTGAAAAATTAAATTTTCTAAAAATGAAATAAATGCCTTTTAAACACCTCAAACATTCACTCTAAAACAGAAGATTGTTGTTTTTCGCAATATTTTTAGAAATTTGGGCTCTTTTAGTAACATTAACACTTTCGCTGAAGCGACTTTTATGCTCATTTCTGGTCTTTCAAGATGAATTCTGGGTTTTATTTTGTTTATTTGATGAAAATGAACAACAATACACACCATTGAAACATTTTTGTTTGATTTGTGTCAAAATAGATTTTCACCTAGAACCCAAAGGGGGGGTATTGGCACTTTTCATGGAAAAATGTGAAAAATTAAATTTTCTAAAAATGATATAAATGCCTTCTTAACACCTCAAACATTCACTCTAAAACAGAAGATTGTTGTTTTTCGCAATATTTTTAGAAATTTGGGATCTTTTAGTAACATTTACACCTGGGCTGAAGCATCTTTTATGATCATTTATTGTCTTTCAGGATACATTCTGGGTTTTATTTTGTTTATTTGATGAAAATGAACAACAATACACACCTTGGATACATTTTTGTTTGATTTGTGTCGAGTGAGATTTTCACCTAGAACTCAAAGGGGGGGGGTATTGGCACTTTTCATGGAAAAATGTGAAAAATTAAATTTTCTAAAAATGATATAAATGCCTTCTAAACACCTCAAACATTCACTCTTAAACAGAAGATTGTTGTTTTTCGCAATATTTTTAGAAATTTGGGCTCTTTTAGTAACATTAACACTTGGGCGGAAGCATCTTTTATGATCTTTTATTGTCTTTCAGGATTCATTCTGGGTTTTATTTTGTTTATTTGATGAAAATGAACAACAATACACACCATGGAAACATTTTTGTTTGATTTGCGTCAAGTTAGATTTTCACCTAGAACCCAAAGGGGGGGGAAAAATGTGGAAGATGTCAAAAATGTGAAAAATTAATTTTTCTAAAAATGAAAGAAATGCCTTATATACACCTAAAACATTCACTCTAATACAGAGTATTGTTCTTTTTCGCAATATTTTTAGAAATTTGGGCTCTATAAGTAACATTAACACTTGGGCTTAAGGATCTTTTATGCTTATTTATTGTCTTTCAGGATTAATTCTGGTTTTTTTTTTGTTTATTTGATAAAAATGAACAACAATACACTCCATGGAAACATTTTTGTTTGATTTGTGTCGGGTGAGATTTTCACCTAGAACCCAAGGGGGGGTTATTGGCACTTTTCATGGAAAAATGTGAAAAATTAAATTTTCTAAAAATGAAATAAATGCCTTCTAAACACCTCAAACATTCACTCTAAAACAGAAGATTGTTGTTTTTCGCAATATTTTTAGAAATTTGGGCTCT
Source organism: Hetaerina americana (assembly GCF_022747635.1). Taxonomy (NCBI): domain Eukaryota; kingdom Metazoa; phylum Arthropoda; class Insecta; order Odonata; family Calopterygidae; genus Hetaerina; species Hetaerina americana. The sequence continues at coordinate 115,772 of NW_027286832.1, forward strand.
TTTAGTAACATTAACACTTTCGCTGTAGCGACTTTTATGCTCATTTCTGGTCTTTCAAGAAGAATTCTGGGTTTTATTTTGTTTATTTGATGAAAATGAACAACAATACACACCATGGAAACATTTTTGTTTGATTTGTGTCAAGTTAGATTTTCACCTAGAACCCAAAGGGGGGTATTGACACTTTTCATGGAAAAATGTGAAAAATTAAATTTTCTAAAAATAAAATAAATCCCTTCTAAACACCTCAAACATTCACTCTAAAACAGAAGATTGTTGTTTTTCGCAATATTTTTAGAAATTTGGGCTTTTTTAGTAACATTAACACTTGCGCTGAAGCAACTTTTATGCTCATTTCTTGCCTTTCAGGATTAATTCTGGGTTTTTTTTTGTTTATTTGATAAAAATGAACAACAATACACACCATGGAAACATTTTTGTTTGATTTGTTTCGAGTGAGATTTTCACCTAGAACCCAAGGGGGGGTTATTGGCACTTTTCATGGAAAAATGTGAAAAATTAAATTTTCTAAAAATGAAATAAATGCCTTCTAAACACTTCAAACATTCACTCTAAAACAGAATATTGTTTTTTTCGCAATATTTTTAGAAATTTGGGCTCTATAAGTAACATTAAAACTTGGGCTGAAGGATCTTTTATGCTCATTTATTGTCTTTCAGGATTAATTCTGGGTTTTTTTTGTTTATTTGATAAAAATGAACAACAATACACACCATGGAAACATTTTTGTTTGATTTGTGTCGAGTGAGATTTTCACCTAGAACCCAAGGGGGGGTTAATGGCACTTTTCATGGAAAAATGTGAAAAATTAAATTTTCTAAAAATGAAATAAATGCCTTCTAAACACCTCAAACATTCACTCTAAAACAGAAGATTGTTGTTTTTCGCAATATTTTTAGAAATTTGGGCTGTTTTAGTAACATTATTACTTTCGCTGAAGCGACTTTTATGCTCATTTCTGGTCTTTCAAGATGAATTCTGGGTTTTATTTTGTTTATTTGATGAAAATGAACAACAATACACACCATGGAAACATTTTTGTTTGATTTGTGTCAAGTTAGATTTTCACCTAAAACCCAAAGGGGGGGTATTGGCACTTTTCATGGAAAAATGTGAAAAATTAAATTTTCTAAAAATGAAATAAATGCCTTCTAAACACCTCAAACATTCACTCTTAAACAGAAGATTGTTGTTTTTCGCAATATTTTTAGAAATTTGGGATCTTTTAGTAACATTTACACCTGGGCTGAAGCATCTTATATGATCATTTATTGTCTTTCAGGATACATTCTGGGTTTTATTTTGTTTATTTGATGAAAATGAACAACAATACACACCTTGGATACATTTTTGTTTGATTTGTGTCGATAGAGATTTTCACCTAGAACCCAAAGGGGGGGGTATTGGCACTTTTCATGGAAAAATGTGAAAAATTAAATTTTCTAAAAATGATATAAATGCCTTCTAAACACCTCAAACATTCACTCTAAAACAGAAGATTGTTATTTTTCTCAATTTTTTTAGAAATTTGGGCTCTTTTAGTAACATTAACACTTGGGCTGAAGCATCTTTTATGATCTTTTATTGTCTTTCAGGATTCATTCTGGGTTTTATTTTGTTTATTTGATGAAAATGAACAACAAAACACACACCTTGGATACATTTTTGTTTGATTTGTGTCGAGTGAGATTTTCACCCAGAACCCAAAGGGGGGGCTATTGGCACTTTTCATGGAAAAATGTGAAAAATTAAATTTTCTAAAAATGAAATAAATGCCTTCTAAACACCTTAAACATTCACTCTAAAACAGAAGATTGTGGTTTTTCGCAATGTTTTTAGAAATTTGGGCTCTTTTAGTAACATTAACACTTGCGCTGAAGCAACTTTTATGCTCATTTCTTGTCTTTCTAGATTAATTCTGGGTTTTATTTTGTTTATTTGATGAAAATGAACAACAATACACACCTTGGATACATTTTTGTTTGATTTGTTTCCAGTAAGATTTTGACCTAGAACCCAAAGGGGGGGTATTGGCACTTTTCATGGAAAAATGTGAAAAATTAAATTTTCTAAAAATGAAATAAATGCCTACTAAACACCTCAAACATTCACTCTAAAACAGAAGATTGTTGTTTTTCGCAATATTTTTAGAAATTTGGGCTCTTTTAGTAACATTAACACCTGGGCTGAAGCATCTTTTATGATCATTTATTGTTTTTCAGGATACATTCTGGGTTTTATTTTGTTTATTTGATGAAAATGAACAACAATACACACCTTGGATACATTTTTGTTTGATTTGTGTCGAGTGAGATTTTCACCTAGAACCCAAAGGGGGGGGTATTGGCACTTTTCATGGAAAAATGTGAAAAATTAAATTTTCTAAAAATGAAATAAATGCCTTCTAAACACCTCAAACATTCACTTTAAAACAGAAGATTGTTGTTTTTCGCAATATTTATAGAAATTTGGGCTCTTTAAGTAACATTAACACTTGCGCTGAAGCATCTTTTATGCTCATTTCATGTCTTTCAGGATTAATTCTGGGTTTTATTTTGTTTATTTGCTGAAAATGAACAATAATACACACCATGGAAACATTTTTGTTTGATTTGTGTCAAGTGAGATTTTCACCTAGAACCCAAAGGGGGGGGTATTGGCACTTTTCATGGAAAAATGTGAAAAATTAAATTTTCTAAAAATGAAATAAATGCCTTCTAAACACCTCAAACATTCACTCTAAAACAGAAGATTGTTGTTTTTCGCAAAATTTTTAGAAATTTGGGCTCTTTTAGTAACATTAAGTCTTTCCATGAAGCAACACTTATGCTCATTTCTTGTCTTTCAAGATTAATTCTGGGTTTTATTTTGTTTATTTGATGAAAATGAACAACAATGCACACCATGGAAACATTTTTGTTTGATTTGTGTCGAGTGAGATTTTCACCTAGAACCCAAAGGGGGGGTATTGGCACTTTTCATGGAAAAATGTGAAAAATTAAATTTTCTAAAAATGAAATAAATGCCTTCTAAACACCTCAAACATTCACTCTAAAACAGAAGATTGTTGTTTTTCGCAATATTTTTAGAAATTTGGGCCCTTTTAGTAACATTAACACCTGGGCTGAAGCATCTTTTATGATCATTTATTGTTTTTCAGGATACATTCTTGGTTTTATTTTGATTATTTGATGAAAATGTACAACATTACAAACCTTGGATACATTTTTGTTTCATTTGTGTCGACTGAGATTTTCACCTTGAACCCAAAGGGGGGGGTATTGGCACTTTTCATGGAAAAATGTGAAAAATTAAATTTTCTAAAAATGAAATAAATGCCTTCTAAACACCTCAAACATTCACTCTTAAACAGAAGATTGTTGTTTTTCGCAATATTTTTAGAAATTTGGGCTTTTTTAGTAACATTAACTTTTTCGCTGAAGCAACTTTTATACTTATTTCTTGTCTTTCAAGATTAAGTCTGGGTTTTATTTTGTTTATTTGATGAAACTGAACAACAATACACACCATGGAAACATTTTTGTTTGATTTGTGTCGAGTGAGATATTCACCTAGAACCCACATGGGGGAGTATTGGCACTTTTCATGGAAAAATGTGAAAAATTAAATTTTCTAAAACTAAATGAAATGCCTTCTTAACACCTCAAACATTCACTCTAAAAGAGAAGATTGGTGTTTTTCGCAATATTTTTAGAAATTTGGGCTCTTTTAGTAACATTAACGCCTGGGCTGAAGCATCTTTTATGATCTTTTATTGTCTTTCAGGATACATTCTGGGTTTTATTTTGTTTATTTGATGAAAATGAACAACAATACACACCTTGGATACATTTTTGTTTGATTTGTGTCGAGTGAGATTTTCACCTAGAACCCCAAGGGAGGTATTAACACTTTTCATGGAAAAATGTGAAAAATTAAATTTTCTAAAAATGAAATAAATGCCTTCTAAACACCTCAAACATCCACTCTAAAAAAGAAGATTATTTTTTTTCGCCATATTTTTAGAAATTTGGGCTCTTTTAGTAACATTAACACTTGCGCTGAAGCAACTTTTATGCTCATTTCTTGTCTTTCAGGATTAATTCTGGGTTTCATTTTGTTTATTTGATGAAAATGAACAACAATACACACCATGGAAACATTTTTGTTTGATTTGCGTCAAGTGAGATTTTCACCTAGAACCCAAAGGGGGGGAAAAATGAGGAAGATGTGAAAAATGTGAAAAATTAAATTTTCTAAAAATGAAAGAAATGCCTTATATACACCTCAAACATTCATTCTAAAACAGAATATTGTTGTTTTTCGCAATATTTTTAGAAATTTGGGCTGTATAAGTAACATTTACACTTGGGCTGAAGGATCTTTTATGCTCATTTATTGTCTTTCAGGATTAATTCTGGGTTTTTTTTTGTTTATTTGATAAAAATGAACAACAATACACACCATGGAAACATTTTTGTTTGATTTGTGTCGAGTGAGATTTTCACCTAGAACCCAAAGGGGGGTTTTTGGCACTTTTCATGGAAAAATGTGAAAAATTAAATTTTCTAAAAGTAAATGAAATGCCTTCTTAACACCTCAAACATTCACTCTAAAACAGAAGATTGTTGTTTTTCGCAATATTTTTAGAAATTTAGGCTCTTTTAGTAACATTAACACCAGGGCTGAAGCATCTTTTATGATCTTTTATTGTCTTTTAGGATTCATTCTGGGTTTTATTTTTTTTATTTGATGAAAATGAACAACAATACACACCTTGGATACATTTTTGTTTGATTTGTAACGAGTGAGATATTCACCTAGAACCCAAAGGGGGGGAATTTCATGGAAAAATGTGAAAAATTAAATTTTCTAAAAATGAAATAAATGCCTTCTAAACAACTCAAACATTCACTCTAAAACAGAAGATTGTGGTTTTTCGCAATGTTTTTAGAAATTTGGGCTCTTTTAGTAACATTAACACTTGCGCTGAAGCAACTTTTATGCTCATTTCTTGTCTTTCAGGATTAATTCTGGGTTTTATTTTGTTTATTTGATGAAAATGAACAACAATACACACCATGGAAACATTTTTGTTTGATTTGTGTCGAGTGAGATTTTCACTTAGAACCCAAGGGGGGGTTATTGGCACTTTTCATGGAAAAATGAGAAAAATTAAATTTTCTAAAAGTAAATGAAATGCCTTCTTAACACCTCAAACATTCACTCTAAAACAGAAGATTGTTGTTTTTCGCAATATTTTTAGAAATTTGGGATCTTTTAGTAACAATTACACCTGGGCTGAAGCATCTTTTATGATCATTTATTGTCTTTCAGGATACATTCTGGGTTTAATTTTGTTTATTTGATGAAAATGAACAACAATACACACCTTGGATACATTTTTGTTTGATTTGTGTCGAGTGAGATTTTCACCTAGAACCCAAAGGGGGGGGGGGTATTGGCACTTTTCATGGAAAAATGTGAAAAATTAAATTTTCTAAAAATGAAATAAATGCCTTCTAAACACCTCAAACATTCACTCTAAAACAGAAGATTGTGGTTTTTCGCAATATTTTTAGAAATTTGGGATCTTTTAGTAACAATTACACCTGGGCTGAAGCATCTTTTATGCTCATTTCTTGTCTTTCAGGATTAATTCTGGGTTTTATTTTGTTTATTTGATGAAAATGAACAACAATACACACCATGGAAACATTTTTGTTTGATTTGCGTCAAGTGAGATTTTCACCTAGAACCCAAAGGGGGGGGAAAAATGTGGAAGATGTGAAAAATGTGAAAAATTAATTTTTCTAAAAATGAAAGAAATGCCTTATATACACCTCAAACATTCACTCTAAAACAGAAGATTGTTGTTTTTCGCAATATTTTTAGAAATTTGGGCTCTTTTAGTAACATTAACACTTTCGCTGAAGCGACTTTTATGCTCATTTCTGGTCTTTCAAGATGAATTCTGGGTTTTATTTTGTTTATTTGATGAAAATGAACAACAATACACACCATGGAAACATTTTTGTTTGATTTGTGTCAAGTTAGATTTTCACCTAGAACCCAAAGGGGGGGTATTGGCACTTTTCATGGAAAAATGTGAAAAATTAAATTTTCTAAAAATGAAATAAATGCCTTCTAAACACCTCAAACATTCACTCTAAAACAGAAGATTGTTGTTTTTCGCAAAATTTTTAGAAATTTGGGCTCTTTTAGTAACATTAAGTCTTTCCATGAAGCAACACTTATGCTCATTTCTTGTCTTTCAAGATTAATTCTGGGTTTTATTTTGTTTATTTGATGAAAATGAACAACAATGCACACCATGGAAACATTTTTGTTTGATTTGTGTCAAGTTAGATTTTCACCTAGAACCCAAAGGGGGGGTATTGGCACTTTTCATGGAAAAATGTGAAAAATTAAATTTTCTAAAAATGAAATAAATGCCTTCTAAACACCTCAAACATTCACTCTAAAACAGAAGATTGTTGTTTTTCGCAATATTTTTAGAAATTTGGGCCCTTTTAGTAACATTAACACCTGGGCTGAAGCATCTTTTATGATCATTTATTGTTTTTCAGGATACATTCTTGGTTTTATTTTGATTATTTGATGAAAATGTACAACATTACAAACCTTGGATACATTTTTGTTTCATTTGTGTCGACTGAGATTTTCACCTTGAACCCAAAGGGGGGGGTATTGGCACTTTTCATGGAAAAATGTGAAAAATTAAATTTTCTAAAAATGAAATAAATGCCTTCTAAACACCTCAAACATTCACTCTTAAACAGAAGATTGTTGTTTTTCGCAATATTTTTAGAAATTTGGGCTTTTTTAGTAACATTAACTTTTTCGCTGAAGCAACTTTTATACTTATTTCTTGTCTTTCAAGATTAAGTCTGGGTTTTATTTTGTTTATTTGATGAAACTGAACAACAATACACACCATGGAAACATTTTTGTTTGATTTGTGTCGAGTGAGATATTCACCTAGAACCCACATGGGGGGGTATTGGCACTTTTCATGGAAAAATGTGAAAAATTAAATTTTCTAAAACTAAATGAAATGCCTTCTTAACACCTCAAACATTCACTCTAAAAGAGAAGATTGGTGTTTTTCGCAATATTTTTAGAAATTTGGGCTCTTTTAGTAACATTAACGCCTGGGCTGAAGCATCTTTTATGATCTTTTATTGTCTTTCAGGATACATTCTGGGTTTTATTTTGTTTATTTGATGAAAATGAACAACAATACACACCTTGGATACATTTTTGTTTGATTTGTGTCGAGTGAGATTTTCACCTAGAACCCCAAGGGAGGTATTAACACTTTTCATGGAAAAATGTGAAAAATTAAATTTTCTAAAAATGAAATAAATGCCTTCTAAACACCTCAAACATCCACTCTAAAAAAGAAGATTATTTTTTTTCGCCATATTTTTAGAAATTTGGGCTCTTTTAGTAACATTAACACTTGCGCTGAAGCAACTTTTATGCTCATTTCTTGTCTTTCAGGATTAATTCTGGGTTTCATTTTGTTTATTTGATGAAAATGAACAACAATACACACCATGGAAACATTTTTGTTTGATTTGCGTCAAGTGAGATTTTCACCTAGAACCCAAAGGGGGGGAAAAATGAGGAAGATGTGAAAAATGTGAAAAATTAAATTTTCTAAAAATGAAAGAAATGCCTTATATACACCTCAAACATTCACTCTAAAACAGAATATTGTTGTTTTTCGCAATATTTTTAGAAATTTGGGCTGTATAAGTAACATTTACACTTGGGCTGAAGGATCTTTTATGCTCATTTATTGTCTTTCAGGATTAATTCTGGGTTTTTTTTTGTTTATTTGATAAAAATGAACAACAATACACACCATGGAAACATTTTTGTTTGATTTGTGTCGAGTGAGATTTTCACCTAGAACCCAAAGGGGGGTTTTTGGCACTTTTCATGGAAAAATGTGAAAAATTAAATTTTCTAAAAGTAAATGAAATGCCTTCTTAACACCTCAAACATTCACTCTAAAACAGAAGATTGTTGTTTTTCGCAATATTTTTAGAAATTTAGGCTCTTTTAGTAACATTAACACCAGGGCTGAAGCATCTTTTATGATCTTTTATTGTCTTTTAGGATTCATTCTGGGTTTTATTTTTTTTATTTGATGAAAATGAACAACAATACACACCTTGGATACATTTTTGTTTGATTTGTAACGAGTGAGATATTCACCTAGAACCCAAAGGGGGGGAATTTCATGGAAAAATGTGAAAAATTAAATTTTCTAAAAATGAAATAAATGCCTTCTAAACAACTCAAACATTCACTCTAAAACAGAAGATTGTGGTTTTTCGCAATGTTTTTAGAAATTTGGGCTCTTTTAGTAACATTAACACTTGCGCTGAAGCAACTTTTATGCTCATTTCTTGTCTTTCAGGATTAATTCTGGGTTTTATTTTGTTTATTTGATGAAAATGAACAACAATACACACCATGGAAACATTTTTGTTTGATTTGTGTCGAGTGAGATTTTCACTTAGAACCCAAGGGGGGGTTATTGGCACTTTTCATGGAAAAATGAGAAAAATTAAATTTTCTAAAAGTAAATGAAATGCCTTCTTAACACCTCAAACATTCACTCTAAAACAGAAGATTGTTGTTTTTCGCAATATTTTTAGAAATTTGGGATCTTTTAGTAACAATTACACCTGGGCTGAAGCATCTTTTATGATCATTTATTGTCTTTCAGGATACATTCTGGGTTTAATTTTGTTTATTTGATGAAAATGAACAACAATACACACCTTGGATACATTTTTGTTTGATTTGTGTCGAGTGAGATTTTCACCTAGAACCCAAAGGGGGGGGGGGTATTGGCACTTTTCATGGAAAAATGTGAAAAATTAAATTTTCTAAAAATGAAATAAATGCCTTCTAAACACCTCAAACATTCACTCTAAAACAGAAGATTGTGGTTTTTCGCAATGTTTTTAGAAATTTGGGCTCTTTTAGTAACATTAACACTTGCACTGAAGCAACTTTTATGCTCATTTCTTGTCTTTCAGGATTAATTCTGGGTTTTATTTTGTTTATTTGATGAAAATGAACAACAATACACACCATGGAAACATTTTTGTTTGATTTGCGTCAAGTGAGATTTTTACCTAGAACCCAAAGGGGGGGGAAAAATGTGGAAGATGTGAAAAATGTGAAAAATTAATTTTTCTAAAAATGAAAGAAATGCCTTATATACACCTCAAACATTCACTCTAAAACAGAAGATTGTTGTTTTTCGCAATATTTTTAGAAATTTGGGCTCTTTATTAACATTAACACTTTCGCTGAAGCGACTTTTATGCTCATTTCTGGTCTTTCAAGATGAATTCTGGGTTTTATTTTGTTTATTTGATGAAAATGAACAACAATACACACCATGGAAACATTTTTGTTTGATTTGTGTCAAGTTAGATTTTCACCTAGAACCCAAAGGGGGGGTATTGGCACTTTTCATGGAAAAATGTGAAAAATTAAATTTTCTAAAAATAAAATAAATGCCTTCTAAACACCTCAAACATTCACTCTTAAACAGAAGATTGATGTTTTTCGCAATATTTTTAGAAATTTGGGCTTTTTTAGTAACATTAACACTTGCGCTGAAGCAACTTTTATGCTCATTTCTTGTCTTTCAGGATTAATTCTGGGTTTTATTTTGTTTATTGGATGAAAATTAACAACAATACACACCATGGAAACATTTTTGTTTGATTTTCGTCAAGTGAGATTTTCACCTAGAACCGAAAGGGGGGGGAAAAATGTGGAAGATGTGAAAAATGTGAAAAATGTGAAAAATTAAATTTTCTAAAAATGAAAGAAATGCCTTATATACACCTCAAACATTCACTCTAAAACAGAATATTGTTGTTTTTCGCAATATTTTTAGAAATTTGGGCTGTATAAGTAACATTTACAATTGGGCTGAAGGATCTTTTATGCTCATTTATTGTCTTTCAGGATTAATTCTGGGTTTTTTTTGTTTATTTGATAAAAATGAACAACAATACACACCATGGAAACATTTTTGTTTGATTTGTCTCGAGTGAGATTTTCACCTAGAACCCAAGGGGGGGTTATTGGCACTTTTCATGGAAAAATGTGAAATATTAAATTTTCTAAAAATGAAATAAATGCCTTCTAAACACCTCAAACATTCACTCTAAAACAGAATATTGTTGTTTTTCGCAATATTTTTAGAAATTTGGGCTCTATAAGTAACATTAACACTTGGGCTGAAGGATCTTTTATGCTCATTTATTGTCTTTCAGGATTAATTCTGGGTTTTTTTTGTTTATTTGATAAAAATGAACAACAATACACACCATGGAAACATTTTTGTTTGATTTGTGTCGAGTGAGATTTTCACCTAGAACCCAAGGGGGGGTTATTGGCACTTTTCATGGAAAAATGTGAAAAATTAAATTTTCTAAAAATGAAATAAATGCCTTCTAAACACCTCAAACATTCACTCTAAAACAGAAGATTGTTGTTTTTCGCAATATTTTTAGAAATTTGGTCTCTTTTACTTACATTAACACTTTCGCTGAAGCATCTTTTATGATCTTTTATTGTCTTTCAGGATACATTCTGGGTTTTATTTTGTTTATTTGATGAAAAGGAACAACAATACACACCTTGGATACATTTTTGTTTGATTTGTGTCGAGTGAGATTTTCACCTAGAACCCAAAGGGGGGTATTGGCACTTTTCATGGAAAAATGTGAAAAATTAAAATTTCTAAAAATGAAATAAATGCCTTCTAAACACCTCAAACATTCACTCTAAAACAGAAGATTGTTGTTTTTCGCAATATTTTTAGAAATTTGGGCTCTTTTAGTAAAATTAAAACTTGCGCTGAAGCATCTTTTATGCTCATTTCATGTCTTTCAGGATACATTCTGGGTTTTATTTTGTTTATTTGATAAAAATGAACAACAATACACACCATGGAAACATTTTTGTTTGATTTGTGTCGAGTGAGATTTTCACCTAGAACCCAAAGGGGGGTTTTTGGCACTTTTCATGGAAAAATGTGAAAAATTAAATTTTCTAAAAGTAAATGAAATGCCTTCTTAACACCTCAAACATTCACTCTAAAACAGAAGATTGTTGTTTTTCGCAATATTTTTAGAAATTTAGGCTCTTTTAGTAACATTAACACCAGGGCTGAAGCATCTTTTATGATCTTTTATTGTCTTTTAGGATTCATTCTGGGTTTTATTTTTTTTATTTGATGAAAATGAACAACAATACACACCTTGGATACATTTTTGTTTGATTTGTAACGAGTGAGATATTCACCTAGAACACATAGGGGGGGGTATTGGCACTTTTCATGGAAAAATGTGAAAAATTAAATTTTCTAAAAATGAAATAAATGCCTTCTAAACACCTCAAACATTCACTCTAAAACAGAAGATTGTGGTTTTCCGCAATGTTTTTAGAAATTTGGGCTCTTTTAGTAACATTAACACTTGCGCTGAAGCAACTTTTATGCTCATTTCTTGTCTTTCAGGATTAATTCTGGGGTTTATTTTGTTTATTTGATGAAAATGAACAACAATACACACCATGGAAACATTTTTGTTTGATTTGCATCGATTGAGATTTTCACCTAGAACCCAAAGGGGGGGAATTTCATGGAAAAATGTGAAAAATTAAATTTTCTAAAAATGAAATAAATGCCTTCTAAACAACTCAAACATTCACTCTAAAACAGAAGATTGTGGTTTTTCGCAATGTTTTTAGAAATTTGGGCTCTTTTAGTAACATTAACACTTGCGCTGAAGCAACTTTTATGCTCATTTCTTGTCCTTCAGGATTAATTATGGGTTTAATTTTTTTTATTTGATGAAAATGAACAACAATACACACCATGGAAACATTTTTGTTTGATTTGCGTCAAGTGAGATTTTCACCTAGAACCCAAAGGGGGGGGTATTGGCACTTTTCATGGAAAAATGTGAAAAATTAAATTTTCTAAAAATGAAATAAATGCCTTCTAAACACCTCAAACATTCACTCTAAAAAAGAAGATTGTGGTTTTTCGCAATTTTTTTAGAAATTTGGGCTCTTTTAGTAACATTAACACTTTCGCTGAAGCAACTTTTATGCTCATTTCTTGTCTTTCAGGATTAATTCTGGGTTTTATTTTGTTTATTTGATGAAAATGAACAACAATACACACCATGGAAACATTTTTGTTTGATTTGCGTCAAGTGAGATTTTCACCTAGAACCCAAAGGGGGGGGAAAAATGTGAAAGACGTGAAAAATGTGAAAAATTAATTTTTCCAAAAATGAAAGAAATGCCTTATATACACCTCAAACATTCACTCTAAAACAGAAGATTGTTGTTTTTCGCAATATTTTTAGAAATTTGGGCTCTTTTAGTAACATTAACACTTTCGCTGAAGCGACTTTTATGCTCATTTCTGGTCTTTCAAGATGAATTCTGGGTTTTATTTTGTTTATTTGATGAAAATGAACAACAATACACACCATGGAAACATTTTTGTTTGATTTGTGTCAAGTTAGATTTTCACCTAGAACCCAAAGGGGGGGTATTGGCACTTTTCATGGAAAAATGTGAAAAATTAAATTTTCTAAAAATAAAATAAATGCCTTCTAAACACCTCAAACATTCACTCTTAAACAGAAGATTGATGTTTTTCGCAATATTTTTAGAAATTTGGGCTTTTTTAGTAACATTAACACTTGCGCTGAAGCAACTTTTATGCTCATTTCTTGTCTTTCAGGATTAATTCTGGGTTTTATTTTGTTTATTGGATGAAAATTAACAACAATACACACCATGGAAACATTTTTGTTTGATTTGCGTCAATTGAGATTTTCACCTAGAACCCAAAGGGGGGGGAAAAATGTGGAAGATGTGAAAAATGTGAAAAATTTGAAAAATTAAATTTTCTAAAAATGAAAGAAATGCCTTATATACACCTCAAACATTCACTCTAAAACAGAATATTGTTGTTTTTCGCAATATTTTTAGAAATTTGGGCTGTATAAGTAACATTTACAATTGGGCTGAAGGATCTTTTATGCTCATTTATTGTCTTTCAGGATTAATTCTGGGTTTTTTTTGTTTATTTGATAAAAATGAACAACAATACACACCATGGAAACATTTTTGTTTGATTTGTTTCGAGTGAGATTTTCACCGAGAACCCAAGGGGGGGTTATTGGCACTTTTCATGGAAAAATGTGAAATATTAAATTTTCTAAAAATGAAATAAATGCCTTCTAAACACCTCAAACATTCACTCTAAAACAGAATATTGTTGTTTTTCGCAATATTTTTAGAAATTTGGTCTCTTTTACTTACATTAACACTTTCGCTGAAGCATCTTTTATAATCTTTTATTGTCTTTCAGGATACATTCTGGGTTTTATTTTGTTTATTTGATGAAAATGAACAACAATACACACCTTGGATACATTTTTGTTTGATTTGTGTCGAGTGAGATTTTCACCTAGAACCCAAAGGGGGGTATTGGCACTTTTCATGGAAAAATGTGAAAAATTAAATTTTCTAAAAATGAAATAAATGCCTTCTAAACACCTCAAACATTCACTCTAAAACAGAAGATTGTTGTTTTTCGCAATATTTTTAGAAATTTGGTCTCTTTTACTAACATTAACACTTTCGCTGAAGCATCTTTTATGATCTTTTATTGTCTTTCAGGATACATTCTGGGTTTTATTTTGTTTATTTGATGAAAATTAACAACAATACACACCTTGGATACATTTTTGTTTGATTTGTGTCGAGTGAGATTTTCACCTAGAACCCAAAGGGGGGGTATTGGCACTTTTCATGGAAAAATGTGAAAAATTAAATTTTCTAAAAATGAAATAAATGCCTTCTAAACACCTCAAACATTCACTCTAAAACAGAAGATTGTTGTTTTTCGCAATATTTTTAGAAATTTGGGCTCTTTTAGTAAAATTAAAACTTGCGCTGAAGCATCTTTTATGCTCATTTCATGTCTTTCAGGATACATTCTGGGTTTTATTTTGTTTATTTGATGAAAATGAACAACAATACACACCATGGAAACATTTTTCTTTGATATGTGTCCAGTTAGATTTTCACCTAGAACCCAAAGGGGGGGGTATTGGCACTTTTCATGGAAAAATGTGAAAAATTAAATTTTCTAAAAATGAAATAAATGCCTTCTAAACACCTCAAACATTCACTCTAAAACAGAAGATTGTTATTTTCCGCAATATTTTTAGAAATTTGGGCTCTTTTAGTAACATTAACACTTTCGCTGAAGCGACTTTTATGCTCATTTCTGGTCTTTCAAGATGAATTCTGGGTTTTATTTTGTTTATTTGATGAAAATGAACAACAATACACACCATGGAAACATTTTTGTTTGATTTGTGTCAAGTTAGATTTTCACCTAGAACCCAAAGGGGGGGTATTGGCACTTTTCATGGAAAAATGTGAAAAATTAAATTTTCTAAAAATAAAATAAATGCCTTCTAAACACCTCAAACATTCACTCTTAAACAGAAGATTGATGTTTTTCGCAATATTTTTAGAAATTTGGGCTTTTTTAGTAACATTTCACTTATTAGTTCATTTAACACTTGCGCTGAAGCAACTTTTATGCTCATTTCTTGTCTTTCAGGATTAATTCTGGGTTTTATTTTGTTTATTGGATGAAAATTAACAACAATACACACCATGGAAACATTTTTGTTTGATTTTCGTCAAGTGAGATTTTCACCTAGAACCCAAAGGGGGGGGAAAAATGTGGAAGATGTGAAAAATGTGAAAAATGTGAAAAATTAAATTTTCTAAAAATGAAAGAAATGCCTTATATACACCTCAAACATTCACTCTAAAACAGAATATTGTTGTTTTTCGCAATATTTTTAGAAATTTGGGCTGTATAAGTAACATTTACAATTGGGCTGAAGGATCTTTTATGCTCATTTATTGTCTTTCAGGATTAATTCTGGGTTTTTTTTGTTTATTTGATAAAAATGAACAACAATACACACCATGGAAACATTTTTGTTTGATTTGTTTCGAGTGAGATTTTCACCTAGAACCCAAGGGGGGGTTATTGGCACTTTTCATGGAAAAATGTGAAATATTAAATTTTCTAAAAATGAAATAAATGCCTTCTAAACACCTCAAACATTCACTCTAAAACAGAATATTGTTGTTTTTCGCAATATTTTTAGAAATTTGGGCTCTATAAGTAACATTAACACTTGGGCTGAAGGATCTTTTATGCTCATTTATTGTCTTTCAGGATTAATTCTGGGTTTTTTTTGTTTATTTGATAAAAATGAACAACAATACACACCATGGAAACATTTTTGTTTGATTTGTGTCGAGTGAGATTTTCACCTAGAACCCAAGGGGGGGTTATTGGCACTTTTCATGGAAAAATGTGAAAAATTAAATTTTCTAAAAATGAAATAAATGCCTTCTAAACACCTCAAACATTCACTCTAAAACAGAAGATTGTTGTTTTTCGCAATATTTTTAGAAATTTGGTCTCTTTTACTTACATTAACACTTTCGCTGAAGCATCTTTTATAATCTTTTATTGTCTTTCAGGATACATTCTGGGTTTTATTTTGTTTATTTGATGAAAATGAACAACAATACACACCTTGGATACATTTTTGTTTGATTTGTGTCGAGTGAGATTTTCACCTAGAACCCAAAGGGGGGTATTGGCACTTTTCATGGAAAAATGTGAAAAATTAAATTTTCTAAAAATGAAATAAATGCCTTCTAAACACCTCAAACATTCACTCTAAAACAGAAGATTGTTGTTTTTCGCAATATTTTTAGAAATTTGGGCTCTTTTAGTAAAATTAAAACTTGCGCTGAAGCATCTTTTATGCTCATTTCATGTCTTTCAGGATACATTCTGGGTTTTATTTTGTTTATTTGATAAAAATGAACAACAATACACACCATGGAAACATTTTTGTTTGATTTGTGTCGAGTGAGATTTTCACCTAGAACCCAAAGGGGGGTGTTTGGCACTTTTCATGGAAAAATGTGAAAAATTAAATTTTCTAAAAGTAAATGAAATGCCTTCTTAACACCTCAAACATTCACTCTAAAACAGAAGATTGTTGTTTTTCGCAATATTTTTAGAAATTTAGGCTCTTTTAGTAACATTAACACCAGGGCTGAAGCATCTTTTATGATCTTTTATTGTCTTTTAGGTTTCATTCTGGGTTTTATTTTTTTTATTTGATGAAAATGAACAACAATACACACCTTGGATACATTTTTGTTTGATTTGTAACGAGTGAGATATTCACCTAGAACACATAGGGGGGGGTATTGCCACTTGTCATGGAAAAATGTGAAAAATTAAATTTTCTAAAAATGAAATAAATGCCTTCTAAACACCTCAAACATTCACTCTAAAACAGAAGATTGTGGTTTTCCGCAATGTTTTTAGAAATTTGGGCTCTTTTAGTAACATTAACACTTGCGCTGAAGCAACTTTTATGCTCATTTCTTGTCTTTCAGGATTAATTATGGGTTTAATTTTTTTTATTTGATGAAAATGAACAACAAAACACACCATGGAAACATTTTTGTTTGATTTGCGTCAAGTGAGATTTTCACCTAGAACCCAAAGGGGGGGGTATTGGCACTTTTCATGGAAAAATGTGAAAAATTAAATTTTCTAAAAATGAAATAAATGCCTTCTAAACACCTCAAACATTCACTCTAAAAAAGAAGATTGTGGTTTTTCGCAATTTTTTTAGTAATTTGGGCTCTTTTAGTAACATTAACACTTTCGCTGAAGCAACTTTTATGCTCATTTCTTGTCTTTCAGGATTAATTCTGGGTTTTATTTTGTTTATTTGATGAAAATGAACAACAATACACACCATGGAAACATTTTTGTTTGATTTGCGTCAAGTGAGATTTTCACCTAGAACCCAAAGGGGGGGGGAAAATGTGGAAGACGTGAAAAATGTGAAAAATTAATTTTTCTAAAAATGAAAGAAATGCCTTATATACACCTCAAACATTCACTCTAAAACAGAAGATTGTTGTTTTTCGCAATATTTTTAGAAATTTGGGCTCTTTTAGTAACATTAACACTTTCGCTGAAGCGACTTTTATGCTCATTTCTGGTCTTTCAAGATGAATTCTGGGTTTTATTTTGTTTATTTGATGAAAATGAACAACAATACACACCATGGAAACATTTTTGTTTGATTTGTGTCAAGTTAGATTTTCACCTAGAACCCAAAGGGGGGGTATTGGCACTTTTCATGGAAAAATGTGAAAAATTAAATTTTCTAAAAATAAAATAAATGCCTTCTAAACACCTCAAACATTCACTCTTAAACAGAAGATTGATGTTTTTCGCAATATTTTTAGAAATTTGGGCTTTTTTAGTAACATTAACACTTGCGCTGAAGCAACTTTTATGCTCATTTCTTGTCTTTCAGGATTAATTCTGGGTTTTATTTTGTTTATTGGATGAAAATTAACAACAATACACACCATGGAAACATTTTTGTTTGATTTGCGTCAATTGAGATTTTCACCTAGAACCCAAAGGGGGGGGAAAAATGTGGAAGATGTGAAAAATGTGAAAAATGTGAAAAATTAAATTTTCTAAAAATGAAAGAAATGCCTTATATACACCTCAAACATTCACTCTAAAACAGAATATTGTTGTTTTTCGCAATATTTTTAGAAATTTGGGCTGTATAAGTAACATTTACAATTGGGCTGAAGGATCTTTTATGCTCATTTATTGTCTTTCAGGATTAATTCTGGGTTTTTTTTGTTTATTTGATAAAAATGAACAACAATACACACCATGGAAACATTTTTGTTTGATTTGTTTCGAGTGAGATTTTCACCTAGAACCCAAGGGGGGGTTATTGGCACTTTTCATGGAAAAATGTGAAATATTAAATTTTCTAAAAATGAAATAAATGCCTTCTAAACACCTCAAACATTCACTCTAAAACAGAATATTGTTGTTTTTCGCAATATTTTTAGAAATTTGGGCTCTATAAGTAACATTAACACTTGGGCTGAAGGATCTTTTATGCTCATTTATTGTCTTTCAGGATTAATTCTGGGTTTTTTTTGTTTATTTGATAAAAATGAACAACAATACACACCATGGAAACATTTTTGTTTGATTTGTGTCGAGTGAGATTTTCACCTAGAACCCAAGGGGGGGTTATTGGCACTTTTCATGGAAAAATGTGAAAAATTAAATTTTCTAAAAATGAAATAAATGCCTTCTAAACACCTCAAACATTCACTCTAAAACAGAAGATTGTTGTTTTTCGCAATATTTTTAGAAATTTGGTCTCTTTTACTAACATTAACACTTTCGCTGAAGCATCTTTTATGATCTTTTATTGTCTTTCAGGATACATTCTGGGTTTTATTTTGTTTATTTGATGAAAATTAACAACAATACACACCTTGGATACATTTTTGTTTGATTTGTGTCGAGTGAGATTTTCACCTAGAACCCAAAGGGGGGGTATTGGCACTTTTCATGGAAAAATGTGAAAAATTAAATTTTCTAAAAATGAAATAAATGCCTTCTAAACACCTCAAACATTCACTCTAAAACAGAAGATTGTTGTTTTTCGCAATATTTTTAGAAATTTGGGCTCTTTTAGTAAAATTAAAACTTGCGCTGAAGCATCTTTTATGCTCATTTCATGTCTTTCAGGATACATTCTGGGTTTTATTTTGTTTATTTGATGAAAATGAACAACAATACACACCATGGAAACATTTTTCTTTGATATGTGTCCAGTTAGATTTTCACCTAGAACCCAAAGGGGGGGGTATTGGCACTTTTCATGGAAAAATGTGAAAAATTAAATTTTCTAAAAATGAAATAAATGCCTTCTAAACACCTCAAACATTCACTCTAAAACAGAAGATTGTTATTTTCCGCAATATTTTTAGAAATTTGGGCTCTTTTAGTAACATTTACACTTGGGCTGAAGCATCTTTTATGATCTTTTATTGTCTTTCAGGATTCATTCTGGGTTTTATTTTGTTTATTTGATGAAAATGAACAACAATACACACTTTGGATACATTTTTGTTTGATTTGTGTCGAGTGAGATTTCACCCAGAACCCAAAGGGGGGGGTATTGGCACTTTTCATGGAAAAATTTGAAAAATTAAATTTTCTAAAAATGAAATAAATGCCTTCTAAACACCTCAAACATTCACTCTTAAACAGAAGATTGTTGTTTTTCGCAATATTTTTAGAAATTTGGGCTTTTTTAGTAACATTAACACTTTCGCTGTAGCGACTTTTATACTTATTTCTTGTCTTTCAAGATTAATTCTGGGTTTTATTTTGTTTATTTGATAAAAATGAACAACAATACACACCATGGAAACATTTTTGTTTGATTTGTGTCGAGTGAGATATTAACCTAGAACCCACATGGGGGGTATTGGCACTTTTCATGGAAAAATGTGAAAAATTGAATTTTCTAAAACTAAATGAAATGCCTTGTTAACACCTCAAACATTCACTCTAAAAGAGATTGTTGTTTTTCGCAATATTTTTAGAAATTTGGGCTCTTTTAGTAACATTAACACCTGGGCTGAAGCATCTTTTATGATCTTTTATTGTCTTTTAGGATTCATTCTGGGTTTTATTTTGTTTATTTGATGAAAATGAACAACAATACACACCTTGGATACATTTTTGTTTGATTTGTAACGAGTGAGATTTTCACCTAGAACACATAGGGGGGGGTATTGGCACTTTTCATGGAAAAATGTGAAAAATAAATTTTCTAAAAATGAAATAAATGCCTTCTTAACACCTCAAACATTCACTCTAAAACAGAAGATTGTGGTTTTTCGCAATGTTTTTAGAAATTTGGACTCTTTTAGTAACATTAACACTTGCGCTGAAGCAACTTTTATGCTCATTTCTTGTCTTTCAGGATTAATTCTGGGTTTTATTTTGTTTATTTGATGAAAATGAACAACATTACACACCATGGAAACATTTTTGTTTGATTTGCGTCGAGTGAGATTTTCACCTAGAACCCAAAGGGGGGGGGGTATTGGTACTTTTCATGGAAAAATGTGAAAAATTAAATTTTCTAAAAATGAAATAAATGCCTTCTAAACACCTCAAACATTCACTCTAAAACAGAAGATTGTGGTTTTTCGCAATGTTTTTAGAAATTTGGGCTCTTTTAGTAACATTAACAGTTGCGCTGAAGCAACTTTTATGCTCATTTCTTGTCTTTCAGGATTAATTCTGGGTTTCATTTTGTTTATTTGATGAAAATGAACAACAATACACACCATGGAAACATTTTTGTTTGATTTGCGTCAATTGAGATTTTCACCTAGAACCCAAAGGGGGGGAAAAATGTGGAAGATGTGAAAAATGTGAAAAATGTGAAAAATTAAATTTTCTAAAAATGAAAGAAATGCCTTATATACACCTCAAACATTCACTCTAAAACAGAATATTGTTGTTTTTCGCAATATTTTTAGACATTTGGGCTGTATAAGTAACATTTACACTTGGGCTGAAGGATCTTTTATGCTCATTTATTGTCTTTCAGGATAAATTCTGGGTTTTTTTTTGTTTATTTGATAAAAATGAACAACAATACACACCATGGAAACATTTTTGTTTGATTTGTGTCGAGTGAGATTTTCACCTAGAACCCAAAGGGGGGTTTTTGGCTCTTTTCATGGAAAAATGTGAAAAATTAAATTTTCTGAAAATGAAATAAATGCCTTCTAAACACCTCAAACATTCACTCTAAAACAGATAATTGTTGTTTTTCGCAATATTTTTAGAAATTTGGGCTCTATAAGTAACATTAACACTTGGGCTGAAGGATCTTTTATGCTCATTTATTGTCTTTCAGGATTAATTCTGGTTTTTTTTGTTTATTTGATAAAAATGAACAACAATACACACCATGGAAACATTTTTGTTTGATTTGTGTCGAGTGAGATTTTCACTTAGAACCCAAGGGGGGGTTATTGGCACTTTTCATGGAAAAATGAGAAAAATTAAATTTTCTAAAAGTAAATGAAATGCCTTCTTAACACCTCAAACATTCACTCTAAAACAGAAGATTGTTGTTTTTCGCAATATTTTTAGAAATTTGGGATCTTTTAGTAACAATTACACCTGGGCTGAAGAATCTTTTATGATCATTTATTGTCTTTCAGGATACATTCTGGGTTTAATTTTGTTTATTTGATGAAAATGAACAACAATACACACCTTGGATACATCTTTGTTTGATTTGTGTCGAGTGAGATTTTCACCCAGAACCCAAAGGGGGGGGTATTGGCACTTTTCATGGAAAAATTTGAAAAATTAAATTTTCTAAAAATGAAATAAATGCCTTCTAAACACCTCAAACATTCACTCTTAAACAGAAGATTGTTGTTTTTCGCAATATTTTTAGAAATTTGGGCTTTTTTAGTAACATTAACACTTTCGCTGTAGCGACTTTTATACTTATTTCTTGTCTTTCAAGATTAATTCTGGGTTTTATTTTGTTTATTTGATAAAAATGAACAACAATACACACCATGGAAACATTTTTGTTTGATTTGTGTCGAGTGAGATATTAACCTAGAACCCACATGGGGGGGTATTGGCACTTTTCATGGAAAAATGTGAAAAATTAAATTTTCTAAAACTAAATGAAATGCCTTCTTAACACCTCAAACATTCACTCTAAAAGAGATTGTTGTTTTTCGCAATATTTTTAGAAATTTGGGCTCTTTTAGTAACATTAACACCTGGGCTGAAGCATCTTTTATGATCTTTTATTGTCTTTTAGGATTCATTCTGGGTTTTATTTTGTTTATTTGATGAAAATGAACAACAATACACACCTTGGATACATTTTTGTTTGATTTGTAACGAGTGAGATTTTCACCTAGAACACATAGGGGGGGGTATTGGCACTTTTCATGGAAAAATGTGAAAAATAAATTTTCTAAAAATGAAATAAATGCCTTCTTAACACCTCAAACATTCACTCTAAAACAGAAGATTGTGGTTTTTCGCAATGTTTTTAGAAATTTGGACTCTTTTAGTAACATTAACACTTGCGCTGAAGCAACTTTTATGCTCATTTCTTGTCTTTCAGGATTAATTCTGGGTTTTATTTTGTTTATTTGATGAAAATGAACAACATTACACACCATGGAAACATTTTTGTTTGATTTGCGTCGAGTGAGATTTTCACCTAGAACCCAAAGGGGGGGGGGTATTGGTACTTTTCATGGAAAAATGTGAAAAATTAAATTTTCTAAAAATGAAATAAATGCCTTCTAAACACCTCAAACATTCACTCTAAAACAGAAGATTGTGGTTTTTCGCAATGTTTTTAGAAATTTGGGCTCTTTTAGTAACATTAACAGTTGCGCTGAAGCAACTTTTATGCTCATTTCTTGTCTTTCAGGATTAATTCTGGGTTTCATTTTGTTTATTTGATGAAAATGAACAACAATACACACCATGGAAACATTTTTGTTTGATTTGCGTCAATTGAGATTTTCACCTAGAACCCAAAGGGGGGGAAAAATGTGGAAGATGTGAAAAATGTGAAAAATGTGAAAAATTAAATTTTCTAAAAATGAAAGAAATGCCTTATATACACCTCAAACATTCACTCTAAAACAGAATATTGTTGTTTTTCGCAATATTTTTAGACATTTGGGCTGTATAAGTAACATTTACACTTGGGCTGAAGGATCTTTTATGCTCATTTATTGTCTTTCAGGATAAATTCTGGGTTTTTTTTTGTTTATTTGATAAAAATGAACAACAATACACACCATGGAAACATTTTTGTTTGATTTGTGTCGAGTGAGATTTTCACCTAGAACCCAAAGGGGGGTTTTTGGCTCTTTTCATGGAAAAATGTGAAAAATTAAATTTTCTGAAAATGAAATAAATGCCTTCTAAACACCTCAAACATTCACTCTAAAACAGATAATTGTTGTTTTTCGCAATATTTTTAGAAATTTGGGCTCTATAAGTAACATTAACACTTGGGCTGAAGGATCTTTTATGCTCATTTATTGTCTTTCAGGATTAATTCTGGTTTTTTTTTGTTTATTTGATAAAAATGAACAACAATACACACCATGGAAACATTTTTGTTTGATTTGTGTCGAGTGAGATTTTCACTTAGAACCCAAGGGGGGGTTATTGGCACTTTTCATGGAAAAATGAGAAAAATTAAATTTTCTAAAAGTAAATGAAATGCCTTCTTAACACATCAAACATTCACTCTAAAACAGAAGATTGTTGTTTTTCGCAATATTTTTAGAAATTTGGGATCTTTTAGTAACAATTACACCTGGGCTGAAGCATCTTTTATGATCATTTATTGTCTTTCAGGATACATTCTGGGTTTAATTTTGTTTATTTGATGAAAATGAACAACAATACACACCTTGGATACATTTTTGTTTGATTTGTGTCGAGTGAGATTTTCACCTAGAACCCAAAGGGGGGGGGGTATTGGCACTTTTCATGGAAAAATGTGAAAAATTAAATTTTCTAAAAATGAAATAAATGCCTTCTAAACACCTCAAACATTCACTCTAAAACAGAAGATTGTGGTTTTTCGCAATGTTTTTAGAAATTTGGGCTCTTTTAGTAACATTAACACTTGCACTGAAGCAACTTTTATGCTCATTTCTTGTCTTTCAGGATTAATTCTTGGTTTTATTTTGTTTATTTGATAAAAATGAACAACAATACTTACCATGGAAACATTTTTGTTTGATTTGTGTCGATTGAGATTTTCACCTAGAACCCAAGGGGGGGCCACTTTTGGTGGAAAAATGTGAAAAATTAAATTTTCTAAAAATGAAATAAATGCCTTCTAAACACCTCAAACATTCACTCTAAAACCGAAGATTTGGTTTTTTCGCAATATTTTTAGAAATTTGGGCTCTTTTAGTAACATTAACACTTTCGCTGAAGCGACTTTTATGCTCATTTCTGGTCTTTCAAGATGAATTCTGGGTTTTATTTTGTTTATTTGATGAAAATGAACAACAATACTTACCATGGAAACATTTTTGTTTGATTTGTGTCAAGTTAGATTTTCACCTAGAACCCAAAGGGGGGTATTGGCACTTTTCATGGAAAAATGTGAAAAATTAAATTTTCTAAAAATAAAATAAATGCCTTCTAAACACCTCAAACATTCACTCTAAAACAGAAGATTGTTGTTTTTCGCAATATCTTTAGAAATTTGGGCTCTTTTTGTAACATTAACACCTGTGCTGAAGAATCTTTTATGATCTTTTATTGTCTTTCAGGATTCATTCTGGGTTTTATTTTGTTTATTTGATGAAAATGAACAACAATACACACCTTGGATACATTTTTGTTTGATTTGTGTCGAGTGAGATTTTCACCTAGAACCCAAAGGGGGGGGTATTGGCACTTTTCATGGAAAAATGTGAAAAATTAAATTTTCTAAAAATGAAATAAATGCCTTCTAAACACCTCAAACATTCACTCTAAAACAGAAGATTGTTGTTTTTCGCAATATTTTTAGAAATTTGGGCTCTTTTAGTAACATTAACACTTTCCCTGAAGCAAATTTTATGCTCATTTCTTGTCTTTCAGGATTAATTCTGGGTTTTATTTTGTTTATTTGATGAAAATGAACAACAATACACACCATGGAAACATTTTTGTTTGATTTGCGTCAAGTGAAATTTCACCTAGAACCCAAAGGGGGGGGGGAAATGTGGAAGATGTGAAAAATGTGAAAAATGTGAAAAATTAAATTTTCTAAAAATGAAAGAAATGCCTTATATACACCTCAAACATTCACTCTAAAACAAAAGATTGTTGTTTTTCGCAATTTTTTTAGAAATTTAGGCTGTATAAGTAACATTTACACTTGGGCTGAAGGATATTTTATGCTCATTTATTGTCTTTCAGGATTAATTATGGGTTTTTTTTTGTTTATTTGATAAAAATGAACAACAATACACACCATGGAAACATTTTTGTTGGATTTGTGTCGAGTGAGATTTTCACCTAGAACCCAAGGGGGGAGTTATTGGCACTTTTCATGGAAAAATGTGAAAAATTAAATTTTCCTAAAAATGAAATAAATGCCTTCTAAACACCTCAAACATTCACTCTAAAACAGAATATTGTTGTTTTTCGCAATATTTTTAGAAATTTGGGCTCTATAAGTAACATTAACACTTGGGCTGAAGGATCTTTTATGCTCATTTCTGGTCTTTCAAGATGAATTCTGGGTTTTTATTTTGTTTATTTGATGAAAATGAACAACAATACACACCATTGAAACATTTTTGTTTGATTTGTGTCAAGTTAGATTTTCACCTAGAACCCAAAGGGGGGGGTATTGGCACTTTTCATGGAAAAATGTGAAAAATTAAATTTTCTAAAAATGATATAAATGCCTTCTTAACACCTCAAACATTCACTCTAAAACAGAAGATTGTTGTTTTTCGCAATATTTTTAGAAATTTGGGATCTTTTAGTAACATTTACACCTGGGCTGAAGCATCTTTTATGATCATTTATTGTCTTTCAGGATACATTCTGGGTTTTATTTTGTTTATTTGATGAAAATGAACAACAATACACACCTTGGATACATTTTTGTTTGATTTGTGTCGAGTGAGATTTTCACCTAGAACCCAAAGGGGGGGGAAAAATGTGGAAGATGTCAAAAAATGTGAAAAATTAAATTTTCTAAAAATGAAAGAAATGCCTTATATACACCTCAAACATTCACTCTAAAATAGAGTATTGTTCTTTTTCGCAATATTTTTAGAAATTTGGGCTCTATAAGTAACATTAACACTTGGGCTTAAGGATCTTTTATGCTTATTTATTGTCTTTCAGGATTAATTCTGGGTTTTTTTTTTGTTTATTTGATAAAAATGAACAACAATACACTCCATGGAAACATTTTTGTTTGATTTGTGTCGGGTGAGATTTTCACCTAGAACCCAAGGGGGGGTTATTGGCACTTTTCATGGAAAAATGTGAAAAATTAAATTTTCTAAAAATGAAATAAATGCCTTCTAAACACCTCAAACATTCACTCTAAAACAGAAGATTGTTGTTTTTCGCAATATTTTTAGAAATTTGGGCTCTTTTAGTAACATTAACACTTTCGCTGTAGCGACTTTTATGCTCATTTCTGGTCTTTCAAGAAGAATTCTGGGTTTTATTTTGTTTATTTGATGAAAATGAACAACAATACACACCATGGAAACATTTTTGTTTGATTTGTGTCAAGTTAGATTTTCACCTAGAACCCAAAGGGCGGTATTGGCACTTTTCATGGAAAAATGTGAAAAATTAAATTTTCTAAAAATAAAATAAATCCCTTCTAAACACCTCAAACATTCACTCTAAAACAGAAGATTGTTTTTTTTCGCAATATTTTTAGAAATTTGGGCTTTTTTAGTAACATTAACACTTGCGCTGAAGCAACTTTTATGCTCATTTCTTGCCTTTCAGGATTAATTCTGGGTTTTTTTTTTGTTTATTTGATAAAAATGAACAACAATACACACCATGGAAACATTTTTGTTTGATTTGTTTCGAGTGAGATTTTCACCTAGAACCCAAGGGGGGGTTATTGGCACTTTTCATGGAAAAATGTGAAAAATTAAATTTTCTAAAAATAAAATAAATGCCTTCTAAACACTTCAAACATTCACTCTAAAACAGAATATTGTTTTTTTCGCAATATTTTTAGAAATTTGGGCTCTATAAGTAACATTAACCCTTGGGCTGAAGGATCTTTTATGCTCATTTATTGTCTTTCAGGATTAATTCTGGGTTTTTTTTGTTTATTTGATAAAAATGAACAACAATCCACACCATGGAAACATTTTTGTTTGATTTGTGTCGAGTGAGATTTTCACCTAGAACCCAAGGGGGGGTTAATGGCACTTTTCATGGAAAAATGTGAAAAATTAAATTTTCTAAAAATGAAATAAATGCCTTCTAAACACCTCAAACATTCACTCTAAAACAGAAGATTGTTGTTTTTCGCAATATTTTTAGAAATTTGGGCTCTTTTAGTAACATTAACACTTTCGCTGAAGCGACTTTTATGCTCATTTCTGGTCTTTCAAGATGAATTCTGGGTTTTATTTTGTTTATTTGATGAAAATGAACAACAATACACACCATGGAAACATTTTTGTTTGATTTGTGTCAAGTTAGATTTTCACCTAAAACCCAAAGGGGGGGTATTGGCACTTTTCATGGAAAAATGTGAAAAATTAAATTTTCTAAAAATGAAATAAATGCCTTCTAAACACCTCAAACATTCACTCTTAAACAGAAGATTGTTGTTTTTCGCAATATTTTTAGAAATTTGGGATCTTTTAGTAACATTTACACCTGGGCTGAAGCATCTTATATGATCATTTATTGTCTTTCAGGATACATTCTGGGTTTTATTTTGTTTATTTGATGAAAATGAACAACAATACACACCTTGGATACATTTTTGTTTGATTTGTGTCGAGTGAGATTTTCACCTAGAACCCAAAGGGGGGGGGGTATTGGCACTTTTCATGGAAAAATGTGAAAAATTAAATTTTCTAAAAATGATATAAATGCCTTCTAAACACCTCAAACATTCACTCTAAAACAGAAAATTGTTATTTTTCTCAATTTTTTTAGAAATTTGGGCTCTTTTAGTAACATTAACACTTGGGCTGAAGCATCTTTTATGATCTTTTATTGTCTTTCAGGATTCATTCTGGGTTTTATTTTGTTTATTTGATGAAAATGAACAACAAAACACACACCTTGGATACATTTTTGTTTGATTTGCGTCGAGTGAGATTTTCACCCAGAACCCAAAGGGGGGGCTATTGGCACTTTTCATGGAAAAATGTGAAAAATTAAATTTTCTAAAAATGAAATAAATGCCTTCTAAACACCTCAAACATTCACTCTAAAAAAGAAGATTGTGGTTTTTCGCAATGTTTTTAGAAATTTGGGCTCTTTTAGTAACATTAACACTTTCGCTGAAGCAACTTTTATGCTCATTTCTTGTCTTTCAGGATTAATTCTTGGTTTTATTTTGTTTATTTGATGAAAATGAACAACAATACTTACCATGGAAACATTTTTGTTTGATTTGTGTCGATTGAGATTTTCACCTAGAACCCAAGGGGGGGCCACTTTTGGTGGAAAAATGTGAAAAATTAAATTCTCTAAAAATGAAATAAATGCCTTCTAAACACCTCAAACATTCACTCTAAAACCGAAGATTTGGTTTTTTCGCAATATTTTTAGAAATTTGGGCTCTTTTAGTAACATTAACACTTTCGCTGAAGCGACTTTTATGCTCATTTCTGGTCTTTCAAGATGAATTCTGGGTTTTATTTTGTTTATTTGATGAAAATGAACAACAATACTTACCATGGAAACATTTTTGTTTGATTTGTGTCAAGTTAGATTTTCACCTAGAACCCAAAGGGGGGTATTGGCACTTTTCATGGAAAAATGTGAAAAATTAAATTTTCTAAAAATAAAATAAATGCCTTCTAAACACCTCAAACATTCACTCTAAAACAGAAGATTGTTGTTTTTCGCAATATCTTTAGAAATTTGGGCTCTTTTTGTAACATTAACACCTGGGCTGAAGAATCTTTTATGATCTTTTATTGTCTTTCAGGATTCATTCTGGGTTTTATTTTGTTTATTTGATGAAAATGAACAACAATACACACCTTGGATACATTTTTGTTTGATTTGTGTCGAGTGAGATTTTCACCTAGAACCCAAAGGGGGGGGTATTGGCACTTTTCATGGAAAAATGTGAAAAATTAAATTTTCTAAAAATGAAATAAATGCCTTCTAAACACCTCAAACATTCACTCTAAAACAGAAGATTGTTGTTTTTCGCAATATTTTTAGAAATTTGGGCTCTTTTAGTAACATTAACACTTTCGCTGAAGCAACTTTTATGCTCATTTCTTGTCTTTCAGGATTAATTCTGGGTTTTATTTTGTTTATTTGATGAAAATGAACAACAATACACAGCATGGAAACATTTTTGTTTGATTTGCGTCAAGTGAGATTTTCACCTAGAACCCAAGGGGGGGGGGGAAATGTGGAAGATGTGAAAAATGTGAAAAATGTGAAAAATTAAATTTTCTAAAAATGAAAGAAATGCCTTATATACACCTCAAACATTCACCCTAAAACAGAATATTGTTGTTTTTCGCAATATTTTTAGAAATTTGGGCTCTATAAGTAACATTAACACTTGGGCTGAAGGATCTTTTATGCTCATTTATTGTCTTTCAGGATTAATTCTGGGTTTTTTTTTGTTTATTTGATAAAAATGAACAACAATACACACCATGGAAACATTTTTGTTTGATTTGTGTCGAGTGAGATTTTCACCTAGAACCCAAAGGGGGGGGGGTATTGGCACTTTTCATGGAAAAATGTGAAAAATTAAATTTTCTAAATATGAAATAAATGCCTTCTAAACACCTCAAACATTCACTCTAAAACAGAAGATTGTTGTTTTTCGCAATATTTTTAGAAATTTGGGCTCTTTTAGTAACATTAACACTTTCACTGAAGCGACTTTTATGCTCATTTCTGGTCTTTCAAGATGAATTCTTGGTTTTATTTTATTAATTTGATGAAAATGAACAACAATACACACCATGGAAACATTTTTGTTTGATTTGTGTCAAGTTAGATTTTCACCTAGAACCCAAAGGGGGGGTATTGGCACTTTTCATGGAAAAATGTGAAAAATTAAATTTTCTAAAAATGAAATAAATGCCTTCTAAACACCTCAAACATTCACTCTAAAACAGAAAATTGTTGTTTTTCGCAATATTTTTAGAAATTTGGGCTCTTTTAGTAACATTAACACCTGGGCTGAAGCATCTTTTATGATCATTTATTGTCTTTCAGGATTCATTCTGGGTTTTATTTTGTTTATTTGATGAAAATGAACAACAATACACACCTTGGATACATTTTTGTTTGAAATGTTTCGAGTGAGATTTTCACCTAGAACCCAAGGGGGGGTTATTGGCACTTTTCATGGAAAAATGTGAAAAATTAAATTTTCTAAAAATAAATGAAATGCCTTCTTAACACCTCAAACATTCACTCTAAAACAGAAGATTGTTGTTTTTCGCAATATTTTTAGAAATTTGGGCTCTTTTAGTAACATTAACACTTTCGCTGAAGCGACTTTTATGCTCATTTCTGGTCTTTCAAGATGAATTCTGGGTTTTATTTTGTTTATTTGATGAAAATGAACAACAATACACACCATGGAAACATTTTTGTTTGATTTTTGTCAAGTAAGATTTTCACCTAGAACCCAAAGGGGGGGTATTGGCACTTTTCATGGAAAAATGTGAAAAATTAAATTTTCTAAAAATGATATAAATGCCTTCTAAACCCCTCAAACATTCACTCTAAAACAGAAGATTGTTGTTTTTCGCAATATTTTTAGAAATTTGGGCTCTTTTAGTAACATTAACACTTGGGCTGAAGCATCTTTTATGATCATTTATTGTCTTTCAGGATTCATTCTGGGTTTTATTTTGTTTATTTGATGAAAATGAACAACAAAACACACCCCTTGGATACATTTTTGTTTGATTTGTGTCGAGTGAGATTTTCACCCAGAACCCAAAGGGGGGGGGTATTGGCACTTTTCATGGAAAAATGTGAAAAATTAAATTTTCTAAAAATGAAATAAATGCCTTCTAAACACCTCAAACATTCACTCTAAAACAGAAGATTGTGGTTTTTCGCAATGTTTTTAGAAATTTGGGCTCTTTTAGTAACATTAACACTTGCGCTGAAGCAACTTTTATGCTCATTTCTTGCCTTTCAGGATTAATTCTGGGTTTTTTTTTGTTTATTTGATAAAAATGAACAACAATACACACCATGGAAACATTTTTGTTTGATTTGCGTCAAGTGAGATTTTCACCTAGAACCCAAAGGGGGGGTATTGGCACTTTTCATGGAAAAATGTGAAAAATTAAATTTTCTAAAAATGAAATAAATGCCTTCTAAACACCTCAAACATTCACTCTAAAAAAGAAGATTGTGGTTTTTCGCAATGTTTTTAGAAATTTGGGCTCTTTTAGTAACATTAACACTTTCGCTGAAGCAACTTTTATGCTCATTTCTTGTCTTTCAGGATTAATTCTGGGTTTTATTTTGTTTATTTGATGAAAATGAACAACAATACACAGCATGGAAACATTTTTGTTTGATTTGCGTTAAGTGAGATTTTCACCTAGAACCCAAAGGGGGGGGAAAAATGTGGAAGATGTGAAAAATGTGAAAAATTAAATTTTCTAAAAATGAAAGAAATGACTTATTTACACCTCAAACCTTCACTCTAAAACAGAATTATGTTGTTTTTCGCAATATTTTTAGAAATTTGGGCTCTATAAGTAACATTAACACTTTCGCTGAAGCGACTTTTATGCTCATTTCTGGTCTTTCAAGATGAATTCTGGGTTTTATTTTGTTTATTTGATGAAAATGAACAACAATACACACCATGGAAACATTTTTGTTTGATTTGTGCAAAGTTAGATTTTCACCTAAAACCCAAAGGGGGGGGTATTGGCACTTTTCATGGAAAAATGTGAAAAATTAAATTTTCTAAAAATGATATAAATGCCTTCTAAACACCTCAAACATTCACTCTAAAACAGAAAATTGTTATTTTTCTCAATTTTTTTAGAAATTTGGGCTCTTTTAGTAACATTAACACTTGGGCTGAAGCATCTTTTATGATCTTTTATTGTCTTTCAGGATTCATTCTGGGTTTTATTTTGTTTATTTGATGAAAATGAACAACAAAACACACACCATGGAAACATTTTTGTTTGATTTGCTTCGAGTGAGATTTTCACCTAGAACCCAAAGGGGGGGGGGGTATACGCACTTTTCATGGAAAAATGTGAAAAATTAAATTTTCTAAAAATGAAATAAATGCCTTCTAAACACCTCAAACATTCACTCTAAAAAAGAAGATTGTGGTTTTTCGCAATGTTTTTAGAAATTTGGGCTCTTTTAGTAACATTAACACTTTCGCTGAAGCAACTTTTATGCTCATTTCTTGTCTTTCAGGATTAATTCTTGGTTTTATTTTGTTTATTTGATGAAAATGAACAACAATACTTACCATGGAAACATTTTTGTTTGATTTGTGTCGATTGAGATTTTCACCTAGAACCCAAGGGGGGGCCACTTTTGGTGGAAAAATGTGAAAAATTAAATTTTCTAAAAATGAAATAAATGCCTTCTAAACACCTCAAACATTCACTCTAAAACCGAAGATTTGGTTTTTTCGCAATATTTTTAGAAATTTGGGCTCTTTTAGTAACATTAACACTTTCGCTGAAGCGACTTTTATGCTCATTTCTGGTCTTTCAAGATGAATTCTGGGTTTTATTTTGTTTATTTGATGAAAATGAACAACAATACTTACCATGGAAACATTTTTGTTTGATTTGTGTCAAGTTAGATTTTCACCTAGAACCCAAAGGGGGGTATTGGCACTTTTCATGGAAAAATGTGAAAAATTAAATTTTCTAAAAATAAAATAAATGCCTTCTAAACACCTCAAACATTCACTCTAAAACAGAAGATTGTTGTTTTTCGCAATATCTTTAGAAATTTGGGCTCTTTTTGTAACATTAACACCTGGGCTGAAGAATCTTTTATGATCTTTTATTGTCTTTCAGGATTCATTCTGGGTTTTATTTTGTTTATTTGATGAAAATGAACAACAATACACACCTTGGATACATTTTTGTTTGATTTGTGTCGAGTGAGATTTTCACCTAGAACCCAAAGGGGGGGGTATTGGCACTTTTCATGGAAAAATGTGAAAAATTAAATTTTCTAAAAATGAAATAAATGCCTTCTAAACACCTCAAACATTCACTCTAAAACAGAAGATTGTTGTTTTTCGCAATATTTTTAGAAATTTGGGCTCTTTTAGTAACATTAACACTTTCCCTGAAGCAAATTTTATGCTCATTTCTTGTCCTTAAAGATTAATTCTGGGTTTTATTTTGTTTATTTGATGAAAATGAACAACAATACACACCATGGAAACATTTTTGTTTGATTTGCGTCAAGTGAGATTTTCACCTAGAACCCAAGGGGGGGGGGGGGGAATGTGGAAGATGTGAAAAATGTGAAAAATGTGAAAAATTAAATTTTCTAAAAATGAAAGAAATGCCTTATATACACCTCAAACATTCACCCTAAAACAGAATATTGTTGTTTTTCGCAATATTTTTAGAAATTTGGGCTCTATAAGTAACATTAACACTTGGGCTGAAGGATCTTTTATGCTCATTTATTGTCTTTCAGGATTAATTCTGGGTTTTTTTTGTTTATTTGATAAAAATGAACAACAATACACACCATGGAAACATTTTTGTTTGATTTGTGTCGAGTCAGATTTTCACCTAGAACCCAAAGGAAACATTTTTGAATTGGCACTTTTCATGGAAAAATGTGAAAAATTAAATTTTCTAAAAATGAAATAAATGCCTTCTAAACTCCTCAAACATTAACTCTAAAACAGAAGATTGTTGTTTTTCGCAATATTTTTAGAAATTTGGGCTCTTTTAGTAACATTAACACTTTCACTGAAGCGACTTTTATGCTCATTTCTGGTCTTTCAAGATGAATTCTTGGTTTTATTTTATTAATTTGATGAAAATGAACAACAATACACACCATGGAAACATTTTTGTTTGATTTGTGTCAAGTTAGATTTTCACCTAGAACCCAAAGGGGGGTATTGGCACTTTTCATGGAAAAATGTGAAAAATTAAATTTTCTAAAAATGAAATAAATGCCTTCTAAACACCTCAAACATTCACTCTAAAACAGAAAATTGTTGTTTTTCGCAATATTTTTAGAAATTTTGGCTCTTTTAGTAACATTAACACCTGGGCTGAAGCATCTTTTATGATCATTTATTGTCTTTCAGGATTCATTCTGGGTTTTATTTTGTTTATTTGATGAAAATGAACAACAATACACACCTTGGATACATTTTTGTTTGAAATGTTTCGAGTGAGATTTTCACCTAGAACCCAAGGGGGGGTTATTGGCACTTTTCATGGAAAAATGTGAAAAATTAAATTTTCTAAAAATAAATGAAATGCCTTCTTAACACCTCAAACATTCACTCTAAAACAGAAGATTGTTGTTTTTCGCAATATTTTTAGAAATTTGGGCTCTTTTAGTAACATTAACACTTTCGCTGAAGCGACTTTTATGCTCATTTCTGGTCTTTCAAGATGAATTCTGGGTTTTATTTTGTTTATTTGATGAAAATGAACAACAATACACACCATGGAAACATTTTTGTTTGATTTTTGTCAAGTAAGATTTTCACCTAGAACCCAAAGGGGGGGTATTGGCACTTTTCATGGAAAAATGTGAAAAATTAAATTTTCTAAAAATGATATAAATGCCTTCTAAACCCCTCAAACATTCACTCTAAAACAGAAGATTGTTGTTTTTCGCAATATTTTTAGAAATTTGGGCTCTATAAGTATCATTAACACTTGGGCTGAAAGATCTTTTATGCTCATTTATTGTCTTTCAGGATTAATTCTGGGTTTTTTTTTTGTTTATTTGATAAAAATGAACAACAATACACACCATGGAAACATTTTTGTTTGATTTGTGTCGAGTGAGATTTTCACCTAGAACCCAAGGGGGGGTTATTGGCACTTTTCATGAAAAAATGTGAAAAATTAAATTTTCTAAAAATGAAATAAATGCCTTCTAAACACCTCAAACATTCACTCTAAAAAAGAAGATTGTGGTTTTTCGCAATGTTTTTAGAAATTTGGGCTCTTTTAGTAACATTAACACTTTCGCTGAAGCAACTTTTATGCTCATTTCTTGTCTTTCAGGATTAATTCTTGGTTTTATTTTGTTTATTTGATGAAAATGAACAACAATACTTACCATGGAAACATTTTTGTTTGATTTGTGTCGATTGAGATTTTCACCTAGAACCCAAGGGGGGGCC
The DNA here is from genome assembly GCF_022747635.1 of Hetaerina americana. NCBI lineage: Eukaryota > Metazoa > Arthropoda > Insecta > Odonata > Calopterygidae > Hetaerina > Hetaerina americana. Next base: position 151,003 of record NW_027286832.1, read on the forward strand.
ACTTTTGGTGGAAAAATGTGAAAAATTAAATTTTCTAAAAATGAAATAAATGCCTTCTAAACACCTCAAACATTCACTCTAAAACCGAAGATTTGGTTTTTTCGCAATATTTTTAGAAATTTGGGCTCTTTTAGTAACATTAACACTTTCGCTGAAGCGACTTTTATGCTCATTTCTGGTCTTTCAAGATGAATTCTGGGTTTTATTTTGTTTATTTGATGAAAATGAACAACAATACTTACCATGGAAACATTTTTGTTTGATTTGTGTCAAGTTAGATTTTCACCTAGAACCCAAAGGGGGGTATTGGCACTTTTCATGGAAAAATGTGAAAAATTAAATTTTCTAAAAATAAAATAAATGCCTTCTAAACACCTCAAACATTCACTCTAAAACAGAAGATTGTTGTTTTTCGCAATATCTTTAGAAATTTGGGCTCTTTTTGTAACATTAACACCTGGGCTGAAGAATCTTTTATGATCTTTTATTGTCTTTCAGGATTCATTCTGGGTTTTATTTTGTTTATTTGATGAAAATGAACAACAATACACACCTTGGATACATTTTTGTTTGATTTGTGTCGAGTGAGATTTTCACCTAGAACCCAAAGGGGGGGGGTATTGGCACTTTTCATGGAAAAATGTGAAAAATTAAATTTTCTAAAAATGAAATAAATGCCTTCTAAACACCTCAAACATTCACTCTAAAACAGAAGATTGTTGTTTTTCGCAATATTTTTAGAAATTTGGGCTCTTTTAGTAACATTAACACTTTCCCTGAAGCAAATTTTATGCTCATTTCTTGTCCTTAAAGATTAATTCTGGGTTTTATTTTGTTTATTTGATGAAAATGAACAACAATACACACCATGGAAACATTTTTGTTTGATTTGCGTCAAGTGAGATTTTCACCTAGAACCCAAGGGGGGGGGGGGAATGTGGAAGATGTGAAAAATGTGAAAAATGTGAAAAATTAAATTTTCTAAAAATGAAAGAAATGCCTTATATACACCTCAAACATTCACCCTAAAACAGAATATTGTTGTTTTTCGCAATATTTTTAGAAATTTGGGCTCTATAAGTAACATTAACACTTGGGCTGAAGGATCTTTTATGCTCATTTATTGTCTTTCAGGATTAATTCTGGGTTTTTTTTGTTTATTTGATAAAAATGAACAACAATACACACCATGGAAACATTTTTGTTTGATTTGTGTCGAGTCAGATTTTCACCTAGAACCCAAAGGAAACATTTTTGAATTGGCACTTTTCATGGAAAAATGTGAAAAATTAAATTTTCTAAAAATGAAATAAATGCCTTCTAAACTCCTCAAACATTAACTCTAAAACAGAAGATTGTTGTTTTTCGCAATATTTTTAGAAATTTGGGCTCTTTTAGTAACATTAACACTTTCACTGAAGCGACTTTTATGCTCATTTCTGGTCTTTCAAGATGAATTCTTGGTTTTATTTTATTAATTTGATGAAAATGAACAACAATACACACCATGGAAACATTTTTGTTTGATTTGTGTCAAGTTAGATTTTCACCTAGAACCCAAAGGGGGGTATTGGCACTTTTCATGGAAAAATGTGAAAAATTAAATTTTCTAAAAATGAAATAAATGCCTTCTAAACACCTCAAACATTCACTCTAAAACAGAAAATTGTTGTTTTTCGCAATATTTTTAGAAATTTTGGCTCTTTTAGTAACATTAACACCTGGGCTGAAGCATCTTTTATGATCATTTATTGTCTTTCAGGATTCATTCTGGGTTTTATTTTGTTTATTTGATGAAAATGAACAACAATACACACCTTGGATACATTTTTGTTTGAAATGTTTCGAGTGAGATTTTCACCTAGAACCCAAGGGGGGGGTTATTGGCACTTTTCATGGAAAAATGTGAAAAATTAAATTTTCTAAAAATAAATGAAATGCCTTCTTAACACCTCAAACATTCACTCTAAAACAGAAGATTGTTGTTTTTCGCAATATTTTTAGAAATTTGGGCTCTTTTAGTAACATTAACACTTCTTTCGCTGAAGCGACTTTTATGCTCATTTCTGGTCTTTCAAGATGAATTCTGGGTTTTATTTTGTTTATTTGATGAAAATGAACAACAATACACACCATGGAAACATTTTTGTTTGATTTTTGTCAAGTAAGATTTTCACCTAGAACCCAAAGGGGGGGTATTGGCACTTTTCATGGAAAAATGTGAAAAATTAAATTTCTAAAAATGATATAAATGCCTTCTAAACCCCTCAAACATTCACTCTAAAACAGAAGATTGTTGTTTTTCGCAATATTTTTAGAAATTTGGGCTCTATAAGTTCATTAACACTTGGGCTGAAAGATCTTTTATGCTCATTTATTGTCTTTCAGGATTAATTCTGGGTTTTTTTTTTGTTTATTTGATAAAATGAACAACAATACACACCATGGAAACATTTTTGTTTGATTTGTGTCGAGTGAGATTTTCACCTAGAAACCCAAGGGGGGGTTATTGGCACTTTTCATGGAAAAATGTGAAAAATTAAATTTTCTAAAAATGAAATAAATGCCTTCTAAACACCTCAAACATTCACTCTAAAACAGAAAATTGTTGTTTTTCGCAATATTTTTAGAAATTTGGGCTCTTTTAGTAACATTAACACTCTCGCTGAAGCGACTTTTATGCTCATTTCTGGTCTTTCAAGATGAATTCTTGGTTTTATTTTGTTTATTTGATGAAAATGAACAACAATACACATCATGGAAACATTTTTGTTTGATTTGTGTCCAGTTAGATTTTCACCTAGAACCCAAAGGGGGGGTATTGGCACTTTTCATGGAAAAATGTGAAAAATTAAATTTTCTAAAAATGAAATAAATGCCTTCTAAACACCTCAAACATTCACTCTAAAACAGAAAATTGTTGTTTTTTCGCAATATTTTTAGAAATTTGGGCTCTTTTAGTAACATTAACACCTGGGCTGAAGCATCTTTTATGATCATTTATTGTCTTTCAGGATTCATTCTGGGTTTTATTTTGTTTATTTGATGAAAATGAACAACAATACACACCTTGGATACATTTTTGTTTGATTTGTTTCGAGTGAGATTTTCACCTAGAACCCAAAGGGGGGGGTATTGGCACTTTTCATGGAAAAATGTGAAAAATTAAATTTTCTAAAAATGAAATAAATGCCTTCTAAACACCTCAAACATTCACTCTAAAACAGAACATTGTTGTTTTTCGCAATATTTTTAGAAATTTGGGCTCTTTTAATAACATAAAAACCTGGGCTGAAGCATCTTTAATGATCATTTATTGTCTTTCAGGATTCATTCTGGGTTTTATTTTGTTTATTTGATGAAAATGAACAACAATACACACCTTGGATACATTTTTGTTTGATTTGTGTCAAGTGAGATTTTCACCTAGAACCCAAAGGTATTGGCATTTTTCATGGAAAAATGTGAATAATTAAATTTTCTAAAAATGAAACAAATGCCTTCTAAACACCTCAAACATTCACTCTAAAACAGAAGATTGTTGTTTTTCGCAATATTTTTAGAAATTTGGGCTCTTTTAGTAACATTAACACCTGAGCTGAAGCATCTTTTATGATCATTTATTGTCTTTCAGGATTCATTCTGGGTTTTATTTTGTTTATTTGATGAAAATGAACAACAATACACACCTTGGATACATTTTTGTTTGATTTGTGTCGAGTGAGATTTTCACCTAGAACCCAGAGGGGGGGTGTTGGCACTTTTCATGGAAAAATGTGAAAAATTAAATTTTCTAAAAATGAAATAAATGCCTTCTAAACACCTCAAACATTCACTCTAAAACAGAAGATTGTTGTTTTTCGCAATATTTTAGGAAATTTGGGCTCTTTTAGTAACATTAACACTTTCGCTGAAGCAACTTTTATGCTCATTTCTTGTCTTTTAAGATTAATTCTGGGTTTTATTTTGTTTATTTGATGAAAATGAACAACAATACACACCTTGGATACATTTTTGTTTGATTTGTGTCAAGTGAGATTTTCACCTAGAACCCAAAGGGGGGGATATTGGCACTTTTCATGGAAAAATGTGAAAAATTAAATTTTCTAAAAATGAAATAAATGCCTTCTAAACACCTCAAACATTCACTCTAAAACAGAAGATTGTTGTTTTTCGCAATATTTTTAGAAATTTGGGCTCTTTTAGTAACATTAACACCTGGGCTGAAGCATCTTTTATGATTATTTATTGTCTTTCAGGATACATTCTGGGTTTTATTTTGTTTATTTGATGAAAATGAACAACAATACACACCTTGGATACATTTTTGTTTGATTTGTGTCGAGTGAGATTTTCACCTAGAACCCAAAGGGGGGGATATTGGCACTTTTCATGGAAAAATGTGAAAAATTAAATTTTCTAAAAATGAAATAAATGCCTTCTAAAAACCACAAACATTAACTCTAAAACAGAAGATTGTTGTTTTTCGCAATATTTTTAGAAATTTGGGCTCTTTTAGTAACATTAACACTTGCGCTGAAGCATCATTTATGCTAATTTCTTGTCTTTCAGGATTAATTCTGGGTTTATTTTGTTTATTTGATGAAAATGAACAACAATACACACCATGGAAACATTTTTCATTGATTTGTGTCGAGTGAGATTTTCACCTAGAACCCAAAAGGGGGGTATTGGCACTTTTCATGGAAAAATGTGAAAAATTAAATTTTCTAAAAATGAAATAAATGCCTTCTAAACACCTCAAACATTCACTCTAAAACAGAAGATTGTTGTTTTTCGCAATATTTTTAGAAATTTGGGCTCTTTTAGTAACATTAACACTTTCCCTGAAGCAAATTTTATGCTCATTTCTTGTCCTTAAAGATTAATTCTGGGTTTTATTTTGTTTATTTGATGAAAATGAACAACAATACACACCATGGAAACATTTTTGTTTGATTTGCGTCAAGTGAGATTTTCACCTAGAACCCAAGGGGGGGGGGGGGGGAAATGTGGAAGATGTGAAAAATGTGAAAAATGTGAAAAATTAAATTTTCTAAAAATGAAAGAAATGCCTTATATACACCTCAAACATTCACCCTAAAACAGAATATTGTTGTTTTTCGCAATATTTTTAGAAATTTGGGCTCTATAAGTAACATTAACACTTGAGCTGAAGGATCTTTTATGCTCATTTATTGTCTTTCAGGATTAATTCTGGGTTTTTTTTTGTTTATTTGATAAAAATGAACAACAATACACACCATGGAAACATTTTTGTTTGATTTGTGTCGAGTGAGATTTTCACCTAGAACCCAAAGGGGGGGGGTATTGGCACTTTTCATGGAAAAATGTGAAAAATTAAATTTTCTAAATATGAAATAAATGCCTTCTAAACACCTCAAACATTCACTCTAAAACAGAAGATTGTTGTTTTTCGCAATATTTTTAGAAATTTGGGCTCTTTTAGTAACATTAACACTTTCACTGAAGCGACTTTTATGCTCATTTCTGGTCTTTCAAGATGAATTCTTGGTTTTATTTTATTAATTTGATGAAAATGAACAACAATACACACCATGGAAACATTTTTGTTTGATTTGTGTCAAGTTAGATTTTCACCTAGAACCCAAAGGGGGGGTATTGGCACTTTTCATGGAAAAATGTGAAAAATTAAATTTTCTAAAAATGAAATAAATGCCTTCTAAACACCTCAAACATTCACTCTAAAACAGAAAATTGTTGTTTTTCGCAATATTTTTAGAAATTTTGGCTCTTTTAGTAACATTAACACCTGGGCTGAAGCATCTTTTATGATCATTTATTGTCTTTCAGGATTCATTCTGGGTTTTATTTTGTTTATTTGATGAAAATGAACAACAATACACACCTTGGATACATTTTTGTTTGAAATGTTTCGAGTGAGATTTTCACCTAGAACCCAAGGGGGGGTTATTGGCACTTTTCATGGAAAAATGTGAAAAATTAAATTTTCTAAAAATAAATGAAATGCCTTCTAAACACCTCAAACATTCACTCTAAAACAGAAGATTGTTGTTTTTCGCAATATTTTTAGAAATTTGGGCTCTTTTAGTAACATTAACACTTTCGCTGAAGCGACTTTTATGCTCATTTCTGGTCTTTCAAGATGAATTCTGGGTTTTATTTTGTTTATTTGATGAAAATGAACAACAATACACACCATGGAAACATTTTTGTTTGATTTTTGTCAAGTAAGATTTTCACCTAGAACCCAAAGGGGGGGTATTGGCACTTTTCATGGAAAAATGTGAAAAATTAAATTTTCTAAAAATGATATAAATGCCTTCTAAACCCCTCAAACATTCACTCTAAAACAGAAGATTGTTGTTTTTCGCAATATTTTTAGAAATTTGGGCTCTTTTAGTAACATTAACACTTGGGCTGAAGCATCTTTTATGATCATTTATTGCCTTTCAGGATTAATTCTGGGTTTTTTTTTTGTTTATTTGATAAAAATGAACAACAATACACACCATGGAAACATTTTTGTTTGATTTGCGTCAAGTGAGATTTTCACCTAGAACCCAAAGGGGGGGGTATTGGCACTTTTCATGGAAAAATGTGAAAAATTAAATTTTCTAAAAATGAAATAAATGCCTTCTAAACACCTCAAACATTCACTCTAAAACAGAAGATTGTGGTTTTTCGCAATGTTTTTAGAAATTTGGGCTCTTTTAGTAACATTAACACTTGCGCTGAAGCAACTTTTATGCTCATTTCTTGCCTTTCAGGATTAATTCTGGGTTTTTTTTTGTTTATTTGATAAAAATGAACAACAATACACACCATGGAAACATTTTTGTTTGATTTGCGTCAAGTGAGATTTTCACCTAGAACCCAAAGGGGGGGGTATTGGCACTTTTCATGGAAAAATGTGAAAAATTAAATTTTCTAAAAATGAAATAAATGCCTTCTAAACACCTCAAACATTCACTCTAAAAAAGAAGATTGTGGTTTTTCGCAATGTTTTTAGAAATTTGGGCTCTTTTAGTAACATTAACACTTTCGCTGAAGCAACTTTTATGCTCATTTCTTGTCTTTCAGGATTAATTCTGGGTTTTATTTTGTTTATTTGATGAAAATGAACAACAATACACAGCATGGAAACATTTTTGTTTGATTTGCGTTAAGTGAGATTTTCACCTAGAACCCAAAGGGGGGGGAAAATGTGGAAGATGTGAAAAATGTGAAAAATTAAATTTTCTAAAAATGAAAGAAATGACTTATTTACACCTCAAACCTTCACTCTAAAACAGAATTATGTTGTTTTTCGCAATATTTTTAGAAATTTGGGCTCTATAAGTAACATTAACACTTTCGCTGAAGCGACTTTTATGCGCATTTCTGGTCTTTCAAGATGAATTCTGGGTTTTATTTTGTTTATTTGATGAAAATGAACAACAATACACACCATGGAAACATTTTTGTTTGATTTGTGTCAAGTTAGATTTTCACCTAGAACCCAAAGGGGGGTATTGGCACTTTTCATGGAAAAATGTGAAAAATTAAATTTTCTAAAAATAAAATAAATGCCTTCTAAACACCTCAAACATTCACTCTTTAACAGAAGATTGTTGTTTTTCGCAATATTTTTAGAAATTTGGGCTCTTTTAGTAACATTAACACCTGGGCTGAAGCATCTTTTATGATCTTTTATTGTCTTTCAGGATTCATTCTGGGTTTTATTTTGTTTATTTGATGAAAATGAACAACAATACACACCTTGGATACATTTTTGTTTGATTTGTGTCGAGTGAGATTTTCACCTAGAACCCAAAGGGGGGGGTATTGGCACTTTTCATGGAAAAATGTGAAAAATTAAATTTTCTAAAAATGAAATAAATGCCTTCTAAACACCTCAAACATTCACTCTAAAACAGAAGATTGTTGTTTTTCGCAATATTTTTAGAAATTTGGGCTCTTTTAGTAACATTAAAACCTGGGCTGAAGCATCTTTTATGATCATTTATTGTCTTTCAGGATACATTCTGGGTTTTATTTTGTTTATTTGATGAAAATGAACAACAATACACACCTTGGATACATTTTTGTTTGATTTGTGTCGAGTGAGATTTTCACCTAGAACCCAAAGGGGGGTATTGGCACCTTTCATGGAAAAATGTGAAAAATTAAATTTTCTAAAAATGAAATAAATGCCTTCTAAACACCTCAAACATTCACTTTAAAACAGAAGATTGTTGTTTTTCGCAATATTTTTAGAAATTTGGGCTCTTTTAGTAACATTAACACTTTCTCTGAAGCAAATTTTATGCTCATTTCTTGTCCTTCAAGATTAATTCTGGGTTTTATTTTGTTTATTTGATGAAAATGAACAACAATACACACCATGGAAACATTTTTGTTTGATTTGCGTCAAGTGAGATTTTCACCTAGAACCCAAAGGGGGGGGGAAAATGTGGAAGATGTGAAAAATGTGAAAAATGTGAAAAATTAAATTTTCTAAAAATGAAAGAAATGCCTTATATACTCCTCAAACATTCATTCTTAAACAGAATATTGTTGTTTTTCGCAATATTTTTAGAAATTTGGGCTCTATAAGTATCATTAACACTTGGGCTGAAAGATCTTTTATGCTCATTTATTGTCTTTCAGGATTAATTCTGGGTTTTTTTTTGTTTATTTGATAAAAATGAACAACAATACACACCATGGAAACATTTTTGTTTGATTTGTGTCGAGTGAGATTTTCACCTAGAACCCAAGGGGGGGTTATTGGCACTTTTCATGGAAAAATGTGAAAAATTAAATTTTCTAAAAATGAAATAAATGCCTTCTAAACACCTCAAACATTCACTCTAAAACAGAAAATTGTTGTTTTTCGCAATATTTTTAGAAATTTGGGCTCTTTTAGTAACATTAACACTCTCGCTGAAGCGACTTTTATGCTCATTTCTGGTCTTTCAAGATGAATTCTTGGTTTTATTTTGTTTATTTGATGAAAATGAACAACAATACACATCATGGAAACATTTTTGTTTGATTTGTGTCAAGTTAGATTTTCACCTAGAACCCAAAGGGGGGGTATTGGCACTCTTCATGGAAAAATGTGAAAAATTAAATTTTCTAAAAATGAAATAAATGCCTTCTAAACACCTCAAACATTCACTCTAAAACAGAAAATTGTTGTTTTTCGCAATATTTTTAGAAATTTGGGCTCTTTTAGTAACATTAACACCTGGGCTGAAGCATCTTTTATGATCATTTATTGTCTTTCAGGATTCATTCTGGGTTTTATTTTGTTTATTTGATGAAAATGAACAACAATACACACCTTGGATACATTTTTGTTTGATTTGTTTCGAGTGAGATTTTCACCTAGAACCCAAAGGGGGGGGTATTGGCACTTTTCATGGAAAAATGTGAAAAATTAAATTTTCTAAAAATGAAATAAATGCCTTCTAAACACCTCAAACATTCACTCTAAAACAGAACATTGTTGTTTTTCGCAATATTTTTAGAAATTTGGGCTCTTTTAATAACATTAAAACCTGGGCTGAAGCATCTTTAATGATCATTTATTGTCTTTCAGGATTCATTCTGGGTTTTATTTTGTTTATTTGATGAAAATGAACAACAATACACACCTTGGATACATTTTTGTTTGATTTGTGTCAAGTGAGATTTTCACCTAGAACCCAAAGGGGGGGATATTGGCACTTTTCATGGAAAAATGTGAAAAATTAAATTTTCTAAAAATGAAATAAATGCCTTCTAAACACCTCAAACATTCACTCTAAAACAGAAGATTGTTGTTTTTCGCAATATTTTTAGAAATTTGGGCTCTTTTAGTAACATTAACACCTGGGCTGAAGCATCTTTTATGATTATTTATTGTCTTTCAGGATACATTCTGGGTTTTATTTTGTTTATTTGATGAAAATGAACAACAATACACACCTTGGATACATTTTTGTTTGATTTGTGTCGAGTGAGATTTTCACCTAGAACCCAAAGGGGGGGATATTGGCACTTTTCATGGAAAAATGTGAAAAATTAAATTTTCTAAAAATGAAATAAATGCCTTCTAAAAACCACAAACATTAACTCTAAAACAGAAGATTGTTGTTTTTCGCAATATTTTTAGAAATTTTGGCTCTTTTAGTAACATTAACACTTGGCATGAAGCATCATTTATGCTAATTTCTTGTCTTTCAGGATTAATTCTGGGTTTTATTTTGTTTATTTGATGAAAATGAACAACAATACACACCATGGAAACATTTTTCATTGATTTGTGTCGAGTGAGATTTTCACCTAGAACCCAAAAGGGGGGTATTGGCACTTTTCATGGAAAAATGTGAAAAATTAAATTTTCTAAAAATGAAATAAATGCCTTCTAAACACCACAAACATTCACTCTAAAACAGAAAATTGTTGTTTTTCGCAATATTTTTAGAAATTTGGGCTCTTTTAGTAACATTAACACCTGGGCTGAAGCATCTTTTATGATCATTTATTGTCTTTCAGGATTCATTCTGGGTTTTATTTTGTTTATTTGATGAAAATGAACAACAATACACACCTTGGATACATTTTTGTTTGATTTGTTTCGAGTGAGATTTTCACCTAGAACCCAAAGGGGGGGGTATTGGCACTTTTCATGGAAAAATGTGAAAAATTAAATTTTCTAAAAATGAAATAAATGCCTTCTAAACACCTCAAACATTCACTCTAAAACAGAACATTGTTGTTTTTCGCAATATTTTTAGAAATTTGGGCTCTTTTAATAATATTAAAACCTGGGCTGAAGCATCTTTAATGATCATTTATTGTCTTTCAGGATTCATTCTGGGTTTTATTTTGTTTATTTGATGAAAATGAACAACAATACACACCTTGGATACATTTTTGTTTGATTTGTGTCAAGTGAGATTTTCACCTAGAACCCAAAGGTATTGGCATTTTTCATGGAAAAATGTGAATAATTAAATTTTCTAAAAATGAAACAAATGCCTTCTAAACACCTCAAACATTCACTCTAAAACAGAAGATTGTTGTTTTTCGCAATATTTTTAGAAATTTGGGCTCTTTTAGTAACATTAACACCTGAGCTGAAGCATCTTTTATGATCATTTATTGTCTTTCAGGATTCATTCTGGGTTTTATTTTGTTTATTTGATGAAAATGAACAACAATACACACCATGGAAACATTTTTGTTTGATTTGCGTCAAGTGAGATTTTCACCTAGAACCCAAAGGGGGGGGTATTGGCACTTTTCATGGAAAAATGTGAAAAATTAAATTTTCTAAAAATGAAATAAATGCCTTCTTAATACCTCAAACATTCACTCTAAAAGAGAAGATTGTTGTTTTTCGCAATATTTTTAGAAATTTGGGCTCTTTTAGTAACATTAACACCTGCGCTGAAGCAACTTTAATGCTCATTTCTTGTCTTTCAGGATTAATTCTGGGTTTTATTTTGTTTATTTGATGAAAATGAACAACAATACACACCTGTGATACATTTTTGTTTGATTCGTGTCGAGTGAGATTTTCACCTAGAACCCAAAGGGGGGGCTATTGGCACTTTTCATGGAAAAATGTGAAAAATTAAATTTTCTAAAAATGAAATAAATGCCTTCTAAACACCTCAAATATTCACTCTAAAACAGAAGATTGTTGTTTTTCGCAATATTTTTAGAAATTTGGGCTCTTTTAGTAACAATAACACTTGCGCTGAAGCATCTTTTATGCTCATTTCTTGTTTTTCAGGATAAATTCTGGGTTTTATTTGTTTATTTGATGAAAATAAACATTAATACACACCATGGAAGTATTTTTGATTGATTTGTGTCGAGTTAGATTTTCACCTAGAACCCAAAGGGGGGGGTTGTTGGCACTTTTCATGGAAAAATGTGAAAAATTAAATCTTCTAAAAATGAAATAAATGACTTCTAAACACCACAAACATTAACTCTAAAACAGAAGATTGTTGTTTTTCGCAATATTTTTAGAAATTTGGGCTCTTTTCGTAACATTAACACTTGCGCTGAAGCATCATTTAAGCTAATTTCTTGTCTTTCAGGATTAATTCTGGGTTTTATTTTGTTTATTTGATGAAAATAAACAACAATACACACCATGGAAACATTTTTGTTTGATTTGTGTCGAGTGAGATTTTCACCTAGAACGAAAAGGGGGGGTATTGGCACTTTTCATGGAAAAGTGTAAAAAATTAAATTTTCTAAAAATGAAATAAATGCCTTCTAAACACCTCAAACATTCACTCTAAAACAGAAGATTGTTGTTTTTCGAAATATTTTTAGAAATTTGGGCTCTTTTAGTAACATTAACACTTGCGCTGAAGCATCTTTTATGCTCAATTCTTGTCTTTCAGGATTAATTCTGGGTTTTATTTTGTTTATTTGATGAAAATGAACAACAATACACACCATGGAAACATTTTTGATTGATTTGTGTCGAGTGAGATTTTCACCTAGAACCCAAAGGGGGGGGGTATTGGCACTTTTCATGGAAAAATGTGAAAAATTAAATTTTCTAAAAATGAAATAAATACCTTCTAAACACCTCAAACATTCACCCTAAAACAGAAGATTGTTGTTTTTCGCAATATTTTTAGAAATTTTGGCTCTTTTAGTAACATTAACACTTGCGCTGAAGCATCTTTAATGCTCATTTCTTGTCTTTCAGGATTAATTCTGGGTTTTATTTGTTTATTTGATGAAAATGAACAACAATACACACCATGGAAACATTTTTGATTGATTTGTGTCGAGTGAGATTTTCACCTAGAACCCAAAGGGGGGGGTATTGGCACTTTTCATGGAAAAATGTGAAAAATTAAATTTTCTAAAAATGAAATAAATGCCTTCTAAACACCTCAAACATTCACTCTAAAAGAGAAGATTGTTGTTTTTTGCAATATTTTTAGAAATTTGGCCTCTTTTAGTAACATTAACACCTGGGCTGAAGCATCTTTTATGATCTTTTATTGTCTTTCAGGATTCATTCTTGGTTTTATTTTGTATATTTGATGAAAATGAACAACAATACACACCTTGGATACATTTTTGTTTGATTTGTAACGAGTGAGATTTTCACCTAGAACTCAAAGGGCTAGGGTATTGGCACTTTTCATGGAAAAATGTGAAAAATTAAATTTCCTAAAAATGAAATAAATGCCTTCTAAACACCTCAAACATTCATTCTAAAACAGAAGATTGTTGTTTTTTCGCAATATTTTTAGAAATTTGGGCTCTTTTAGTAACATTAACACCTGCGCTGAAGCAACTTTAATGCTCATTTCTTGTCTTTCAGGATTAATTCTGGGTTTTACTTTGTTTATTTGATGAAAATGAACAACAATACACACCTGTGATACATTTTTGTTTGATTCGTGTCGAGTGAGATTTTCACCTAGAACCCAAAGGGGGGGCTATTGGCACTTTTCATGAAAAAATGTGAAAAATTAAATTTTCTAAAAATGAAATAAATGCCTTCTAAACACCTCAAACATTCACTCTAAAACAGAAGATTGTTGTTTTTCGCAATATTTTTAGAAATTTGGGCTCTTTTTTGTAACAATAACACTTGCGCTGAAGCATCTTTTATGCTCATTTCTTGTCTTTCAGGATTAATTCTGGGTTTTATTTGTTTATTTGATGAAAATAAACATTAATACACACCATGGAAACATTTTTGATTGATTTTTGTCGAGTTAGATTTTCACCTAGAACCCAAAGGGGGGGGTTTTGGCACTTTTCATGGAAAAATGTGAAAAATTAAATTTTCTAAAAATGAAATAAATGCCTTCTAAACACCACAAACATTAACTCTAAAACAGAAGATTGTTGTTTTTCGCAATATTTTTAGAAATTTGGGCTCTTTTCGTAACATTAACACTTGCGCTGAAGCATCATTTATGCTCATTTCTTGTCTTTATGGATTAATTCTGGGTTTTATTTGTTTATTTGATGGAAAATGAACAACAATACACACCATGGAAACATTTTTGATTGATTTGTGTCGAGTGAGATTTTCACCTAGAACCCAAAGGGGGGGGGTATTGGCACTTTTCATGGATAAATGTGAAAAATTAAATTTTCTAAAAATGAAATAAATGCCTTCTAAACACCTCAAACATTCACTCTAAAACAGAAGATTGTTGTTTTTCGCAATATTTTTAGAAATTTGGTCTCTTTTAGTAACATAAACACTTGCGCTGAAGCATCTTTTATGCTCAATTCTTGTCATTCAGGATTAATTCTGGGTTTTATTTGTTTATTTGATGAAAATAAACAACAATACACACCATGGAAACATTTTTGATTGATTTGTGTCGAGTGAGATTTTCACCTAGAACCCAAAGGGGGGGGTATTGGTTCCTTTCATGGCAAAATGTGAAAAATTAAATTTTCTAAAAATGAAATAAATGCCTTCTAAACACCACAAACATTAACTCTAAAACAGAAGATTGTTGTTTTTCGCAATATTTTTAGAAATTTGGGCTCTTTTAGTAACATTAACACTTGCGCTGAAGCAACTTTTATGCTCATTTCTTGTCTTTCAGGATTAATTCTGGGTTTTATTTTGTTTATTTGATGAAAATAAACAACAATATACACCATGGAAACATTTTTGTTTGATTTGTGTCGAGTGAGATTTTCACCTAGAACGCAAAGGGGGGTATTAACACTTTTCATGGAAAAATGTAAAAAATTAAATTTTCTAAAAATGAAATAAATGCCTTATAAACACCTCAAACATTCACTCTAAAACAGAAGATTGTTGTTTTTCGCAATATTTTTAGAAATTTTGGCTCTTTTAGTAACATTAACACTTGCGCTGAAGCAACTTTTATGCTCATTTCTTGTCTTTCAGGATTAATTCTGGGTTTTATTTTGTTTATTTGATAAAAATGAACAACAATACACACCATGGAAACATTTTTGTTTGATTTGCGTCAAGTGAGATTTTCACCTAGAACCCAAAGGGGGGGGTATTGGCTCTTTTCATGGAAAAACGTGAAAAATTAAATTTTCTAAAAATGAAATAAATGCCTTCTAAACACCTCAGACATTCACCCAAAAACAGAAGATTGTTTTTTTCGCAATATTTTTAGAAATTTAGGCTCTTTTAGTAACATTAACACCTGCGCTGAAGCATCTTTTATGCTCATTTCTTGTCTTTCACGATTATTTCTGGGTTTTATTTGTTTATTTGATGAAAATAAACAACAATACACCCCATGGAAACATTTTTGATTGATTTGTGTCGAGTGAGATTTTCACCTAGAACCCAATGGGGGGGGTATTGGCACTTTTCATGGAAAAATGTAAAATATTAAATTTTCTAAAAATGAAATAAATGCCTTCTAAACACCTCAAACATTCACTCTAAAATAGAAGATTGTTGTTTTTCGCAATATTTTTAGAAATTTTGGCTCTTTTAGTAACATTAACACTTGCGCTGAAGCATTATTTATACTAATTTCTTGTCTTTCAGGATTAATTCTGGGTTTTATTTTGTTTATTTGATGAAAATAAACAACAATACACATAATGCAAACATTTTTGTTTGATTTGGTTCGAGTGAGATTTTCACCTAGAACCCAAAGGGGGGTATTAACAGTTTTCATTGAATAATGTAAAAAATTAAATTTTCTATAAATGAAATAAATGCCTTCTAAACACCTCAAACATTCACTCTAAAACAGATGATTGTTGTTTTTCGCAATATTTTTAGAAATTTGGGCTCTTTTAGTAACATTAACACCTGGGCTGAAGCATCTTTTATGATCATTTATTGTCTTTCAGGATTCATTCTGGGTTTTATTTGTTTATTTGATGAAAATAAACAACAATACACACCATGGAAACATTTTTGTTTAATTTGTGTCGAGTGTCATTTTCACCTAGAACCCAAAGGGGGGGGGTATTGGCACTTTTCATGGAAAAATATGAAAAATTAAATTTTCTAAAAATGAAATAAATGCCTTCTAAACACCTCAAACATTCACTCTAAAACAGAAGATTGTTGTTTTTCGCAATATTTTTAGAAATTTGGGCTCTTTTAGTAACATTAACACTTGGGCTGAAAGATCTTTTATGCTCATTTATTGTCTTGCAGGATTAATTCTGGGTTTTTTTTTGTTTATTTGATAAAAATGAACAACAATACACACCATGGAAACATTTTTGTTTGATTTGTGTCGAGTGAGATTTTCACCTAGAACCCAAGGGGGGGTGGGGGTTATTGGCACTTTTCATGGAAAAATGTGAAAAATTAATTTTCTAAAAATGAAATAAATGCCTTCTAAACACCTCATACATTCACTCTAAAACAGAAGATTGTTGTTTTTCGCAATATTTTTAGAAATTTGGGCTCTTTTAGTAACATTAACACCTGGGCTGAAGCATCTTTTATGATCATTTATTGTCTTTCAGGATTCATTCTGGGTTTTATTTTGTTTATTTGATGAAAATGAAAAACAATACACACCATGGAAACATTTTTGTTTAATTTGTGTCGAGTGAGATTTTCACCTAGAACCCAAAGGGGGGGGTATTGGCACTTTTCATGGAAAAATGTGAAAAATTAAATTTTCTAAAAATGAAATAAATGCCTTCTAAACACCTCAAACATTCACTCTTAAACAAAAGATTGATGTTTTTTCGCAATAATTTTAGAAATTTGGGCTCTTTTAGTAACAATAACACTTGCGCTGAAGAATCTTTTATGCTCATTTCTTGTCTTTCAGGATTATTTCTGGGTTTTATTTGTTTATTGATGAAAATAAACAACAATACACACCATGGAAACATTTTTGATTGATTTGTGTCGACTGAAATTTCACCTAGAACCCAAAGGGGGGGTATTGGCACTTTCATGGAAAAATGTAAAATATTAAATTTTCTAAAAATGAAATAAATGCCTTCTAAACACCTCAAACATTCACTCTAAAACAGAAGATTGTTGTTTTTCGCAATATTTTTAGAAATTTGGGCTTTTTAGTATTCTTAACACCTGGACTGAAGCATCTTTTATGATCATTTATTGTCTTTCAGGATACATTCTGGGTTTTATTTTGTTTATTTGATGAAAATGAACAACAATACAAACCTTGGATACATTTTTGTTTGATTTGTGTCGAGTGAAATTTTCACCTAGAACCCAAAGGGGGGGGTATTGGCATTTTTCATGGAAAAATGTGAAAAATTAAATTTTCTAAAAATGAAATAAATGCCTTCTAAACACATCAAACATTCACTCTAAAACAGAAGATTGTTGTTTTTCGCAATATTTTTAGAAATATGGGCTCTTTTAGTAACATTAACACCTGGGCTGAAGCATCTTTTATGATCATTTATTGTCTTTCAGGATACATTCTGGGTTTTATTTTGTTTATTTGATGAAAATGAACAACAATACACACCTTGGATACATTTTTGTTTGATTTATGTCGACTGAGATTTTCACCTAGAACCCAAAGGGGGGGGCATTGGCACTTTTCATGGAAAAATGTGAAAAATTAAATTTTCTAAAAATGAAATAAATGCCTTCTAAACACCTCAAACATTCACTCTAAAACAGAAGATTGTTGTTTTTCGCAATATTTTTAGAAATTTGGGCTCTTTTAGTAACATTAACACCTAGGCTGAAGCATCTTTTATGATCATTTATTGTCTTTCAGGATTCATTCTGGGTTTTATTTGTTTATTTGATGAAAATAAACATTAATACACACCATGGAAACATTTTTGATTGATTTTTGTCGAGTTAGATTTTCACCTAGAACCCAAAGGGGGGGGTTTTGGCACTTTTCATGGAAAAATGTGAAAAATTAAATTTTCTAAAAATGAAATAAATGCCTTCTAAACACCACAAACATTAACTCTAAAACAGAAGATTGTTGTTTTTCGCAATATTTTTAGAAATTTGGGCTCTTTTCGTAACATTAACACTTGCGCTGAAGCATCATTTATGCTCATTTCTTGTCTTTATGGATTAATTCTGGGTTTTATTTGTTTATTTGATGAAAATGAACAACAATACACACCATGGAAACATTTTTGATTGATTTGTGTCGAGTGAGATTTTCACCTAGAACCCAAAGGGGGGGGTATTGGCACTTTTCATGGAAAAATGTGAAAAATTAAATTTTCTAAAAATGAAATAAATGCCTTCTAAACACCTCAAACATTCACTCTAAAACAGAAGATTGTTGTTTTTCGCAATATTTTTAGAAATTTGGTCTCTTTTAGTAACATAAACACTTGCGCTGAAGCATCTTTTATGCTCAATTCTTGTCATTCAGGATTAATTCTGGGTTTTATTTGTTTATTTGATGAAAATAAACAACAATACACACCATGGATACATTTTTGATTGATTTGTGTCGAGTGAGATTTTCACCTAGAACCCAAAGGGGGGGGTATTGGTTCTTTTCATGGCAAAATGTGAAAAATTAAATTTTCTAAAAATGAAATAAATGCCTTCTAAACACCACAAACATTAACTCTAAAACAGAAGATTGTTGTTTTTCGCAATATTTTTAGAAATTTGGGCTCTTTTAGTAACATTAACACTTGCGCTGAAGCATCATTTATGCTAATTTCTTGTCTTTCAGGATTAATTCTGGGTTTTATTTTGTTTATTTGATGAAAATAAACAACAATATACACCATGGAAACATTTTTGTTTGATTTGTGTCGAGTGAGATTTTCACCTAGAACGCAAAGGGGGGTATTAACACTTTTCATGGAAAAATGTAAAAAATTAAATTTTCTAAAAATGAAATAAATGCCTTATAAACACCTCAAACATTCACTCTAAAACAGAAGATTGTTGTTTTTTCGCAATATTTTTAGAAATTTTGGCTCTTTTAGTAACATTAACACTTGCGCTGAAGCAACTTTTATGCTCATTTCTTGTCTTTCAGGATTAATTCTGGGTTTTATTTTGTTTATTTGATAAAAATGAACAACAATACACACCATGGAAACATTTTTGTTTGATTTGCGTCAAGTGAGATTTTCACCTAGAACCCAAAGGGGGGGGTATTGGCTCTTTTCATGGAAAAACGTGAAAAATTAAATTTTCTAAAAATGAAATAAATGCCTTCTAAACACCTCAGACATTCACCCAAAAACAGAAGATTGTTTTTTTTCGCAATATTTTTAGAAATTTAGGCTCTTTTAGTAACATTAACACCTGCGCTGAAGCATCTTTTATGCTCATTTCTCTTCTTTCACGATTATTTCTGGGTTTTATTTGTTTATTTGATGAAAATAAACAACAATACACCCCATGGAAACATTTTTGATTGATTTGTGTCGAGTGAGATTTTCACCTAGAACCCAATGGGGGGGGTATTGGCACTTTTCATGGAAAAATGTAAAAAATTAAATTTTCTAAAAATGAAATAAATGCCTTCTAAACACCTCAAACATTCACTCTAAAATAGAAGATTGTTGTTTTTCGCAATATTTTTAGAAATTTTGGCTCTTTTAGTAACATTAACACTTGCGCTGAAGCATTATTTATACTAATTTCTTGTCTTTCAGGATTAAATCTGGGTTTTATTTTGTTTATTTGATGAAAATAAACAACAATACACATAATGCAAACATTTTTGTTTGATTTGGTTCGAGTGAGATTTTCACCTAGAACCCAAAGGGGGGTATTAACAGTTTTCATTGAATAATGTAAAAAATTAAATTTTCTATAAATGAAATAAATGCCTTCTAAACACCTCAAACATTCACTCTAAAACAGATGATTGTTGTTTTTCGCAATATTTTTAGAAATTTGGGCTCTTTTAGTAACATTAACACCTGGGCTGAAGCATCTTTTATGATCATTTATTGTCTTTCAGGATTCATTCTGGGTTTTATTTGTTTATTTGATGAAAATAAACAACAATACACACCATGGAAACATTTTTGTTTAATTTGTGTCGAGTGAGATTTTCACCTAGAACCCAAAGGGGGGGGTATTGGCACTTTTCATGGAAAAATATGAAAAATTAAATTTTCTAAAAATGAAATAAATGCCTTCTAAACACCTCAAACATTCACTCTAAAACAGAAGATTGTTGTTTTTCGCAATATTTTTAGAAATTTGGGCTCTTTTAGTAACATTAACACTTGGGCTGAAAGATCTTTTATGCTCATTTATTGTCTTTCAGGATTAATTCTGGGTTTTTTTTTTGTTTATTTGATAAAAATGAACAACAATACACACCATGGAAACATTTTTGTTTGATTTGTGTCGAGTGAGATTTTCACCTAGAACCCAAGGGGGGGTTATTGGCACTTTTCATGGAAAAATGTGAAAAATTAAATTTTCTAAAAATGAAATAAATGCCTTCTAAACACCTCATACATTCACTCTAAAACAGAAGATTGTTGTTTTTCGCAATATTTTTAGAAATTTGGGCTCTTTTAGTAACATTAACACCTGGGCTGAAGCATCTTTTATGATCATTTATTGTCTTTCAGGATTCATTCTGGGTTTTATTTTGTTTATTTGATGAAAATGAACAACAATACACACCATGGAAACATTTTTGTTTGATTTGTGTCGAGTGAGATTTTCACCTAGAAACCAAAGGGGGGGGGGGTATTGGCACTTTTCATGGAAAAATGTAAAAAATTAAATTTTCTAAAAATGAAATAAATGCCTTCTAAACACCTCAAACATTCACTCTAAAACAGAAGATTGTTGTTTTTCGCAATATTTTTAGAAATTTTGGCTCTTTTAGTAACATTAACACTTGCGCTGAAGCAACTTTTATGCTCATTTCTTGTCTTTCAGGATTAATTCTGGGTTTTATTTTGTTTATTTGATAAAAATGAACAACAATACACACCATGGAAACATTTTTGTTTGATTTGCGTCAAGTGAGATTTTCACCTAGAACCCAAAGGGGGGGGTATTGGCTCTTTTCATGGAAAAACGTGAAAAATTAAATTTTCTAAAAATGAAATAAATGCCTTCTAAACACCTCAGACATTCACCCAAAAACAGAAGATTGTTTTTTTTCGCAATATTTTTAGAAATTTAGGCTCTTTTAGTAACATTAACACCTGCGCTGAAGCATCTTTTATGCTCATTTCTTGTCTTTCACGATTATTTCTGGGTTTTATTTGTTTATTTGATGAAAATAAACAACAATACACCCCATGGAAACATTTTTGATTGATTTGTGTCGAGTGAGATTTTCACCTAGAACCCAATGGGGGGGGGTATTGGCACTTTTCATGGAAAAATGTAAAAAATTAAATTTTCTAAAAATGAAATAAATGCCTTCTAAACACCTCAAACATTCACTCTAAAATAGAAGATTGTTGTTTTTCGCAATATTTTTAGAAATTTTGGCTCTTTTAGTAACATTAACACTTGCGCTGAAGCATTATTTATACTAATTTCTTGTCTTTCAGGATTAAATCTGGGTTTTATTTTGTTTATTTGATGAAAATAAACAACAATACACATAATGCAAACATTTTTGTTTGATTTGGTTCGAGTGAGATTTTCACCTAGAACCCAAAGGGGGGTATTAACAGTTTTCATTGAATAATGTAAAAAATTAAATTTTCTATAAATGAAATAAATGCCTTCTAAACACCTCAAACATTCACTCTAAAACAGATGATTGTTGTTTTTCGCAATATTTTTAGAAATTTGGGCTCTTTTAGTAACATTAACACCTGGGCTGAAGCATCTTTTATGATCATTTATTGTCTTTCAGGATTCATTCTGGGTTTTATTTGTTTATTTGATGAAAATAAACAACAATACACACCATGGAAACATTTTTGTTTAATTTGTGTCGAGTGAGATTTTCACCTAGAACCCAAAGGGGGGGGTATTGGCACTTTTCATGGAAAAATATGAAAAATTAAATTTTCTAAAAATGAAATAAATGCCTTCTAAACACCTCAAACATTCACTCTAAAACAGAAGATTGTTGTTTTTCGCAATATTTTTAGAAATTTGGGCTCTTTTAGTAACATTAACACTTGGGCTGAAAGATCTTTTATGCTCATTTATTGTCTTTCAGGATTAATTCTGGGTTTTTTTTTTGTTTATTTGATAAAAATGAACAACAATACACACCATGGAAACATTTTTGTTTGATTTGTGTCGAGTGAGATTTTCACCTAGAACCCAAGGGGGGGTTATTGGCACTTTTCATGGAAAAATGTGAAAAATTAAATTTTCTAAAAATGAAATAAATGCCTTCTAAACACCTCATACATTCACTCTAAAACAGAAGATTGTTGTTTTTCGCAATATTTTTAGAAATTTGGGCTCTTTTAGTAACATTAACACCTGGGCTGAAGCATCTTTTATGATCATTTATTGTCTTTCAGGATTCATTCTGGGTTTTATTTTGTTTATTTGATGAAAATGAACAACAATACACACCATGGAAACATTTTTGTTTGATTTGTGTCGAGTGAGATTTTCACCTAGAAACCAAAGGGGGGGGGGGTATTGGCACTTTTCATGGAAAAATGTAAAAAATTAAATTTTCTAAAAATGAAATAAATGCCTTCTAAACACCTCAAACATTCACTCTAAAACAGAAGATTGTTGTTTTTCGCAATATTTTTAGAAATTTGGGCTCTTTTAGTAACATTAACACTTTCGCTGAAGCATCTTTTATGCTCATTTCTTGTCTTTCAGGATTAATTCTGGGTTTTATTTTGTTTATTTGATGAAAATGAACAACAATACACACCATGGAAACATTTTTGATTGATTTGTGTCGAGTGAGATTTTCACCTAGAACCCAAAGGGGGGTTATTGGCACTTTTCATGGAAAAATGTGAAAAATTAAATTTTCTATAAATGAAATAAATGCCTTCTAAACACCTCAAACATTCACTCTAAAACAGAAGATTGTTGTTTTTCGCAATTTTTTTGGAAATTTGGGCTCTTTTAGTAACATTAACACCTGGGTTGAAGCATCTTTTATGATCATTTATTGTCTTTCAGGATTAATTCTGGGTTTTATTTTAATTATTTGATGAAAATGAACAACAATAAACACCATGGAAACATTTTTGTTTAATTTGTGTCGAGTGAGATTTTCACCTAGAACCCAAAGGGGGGGGTATTGGCACTTTTCATGGAAAAATGTGAAAAATTAAATTTTCTAAAAATGAAATAAATGCCTTCTAAACACCTCAAACATTCACTCTTAAACAAAAGATTGTTGTTTTTTGCAATAATTTTAGAAATTTGGGCTCTTTTAATAACCTTAAAACTTGCGCTGAAGCATCTTTTATGCTCATTTCTTGTCTTTCAGGATTAATTCTGGGTTTTATTTGTTTATTTGATGAAAATAAACAACAATACACACCTTGGATACATTTTTGTTTGATTTGTGTCGACTGAGATTTTCACCTAGAACCCAAAGGGGGGGGCATTGGCACTTTTCATGGAAAAATGTGAAAAATTAAATTTTCTAAAAATGAAATAAATGCCTTCTAAACACCTCAAACATTCACTCTAAAACAGAAGATTGTTGTTTTTCGCAATATTTTTAGAAATTTGGGCTTTTTAGTATTCTTAACACCTGGACTGAAGCATCTTTTATGATCATTTATTGTCTTTCAGGATACCTTCTGGGTTTTATTTTGTTTATTTGATGAAAATGAACAACAATACAAACCTTGGATACATTTTTGTTTGATTTGTGTCGAGTGAAATTTTCACCTAGAACCCAAAGGGGGGGGTATTGGCATTTTTCATGGAAAAATGTGAAAAATTAAATTTTCTAAAAATGAAATAAATGCCTTCTAAACACCTCAAACATTCACTCTAAAACAGAAGATTGTTGTTTTTCGCAATATTTTTAGAAATATGGGCTCTTTTAGTAACATTAACACCTGGGCTGAAGCATCTTTTATGATCATTTATTGTCTTTCAGGATACATTCTGGGTTTTATTTTGTTTATTTGATGAAAATGAACAACAATACACACCTTGGATACATTTTTGTTTGATTTATGTCGACTGAGATTTTCACCTAGAACCCAAAGGGTATTGGCACTTTTCATGGAAAAATGTGAAAAATTAAATTTTCTAAAAATGAAATAAATGCCTTCTAAACACCTCAAACATTCACTCTAAAACAGAAGATTGTTGTTTTTCGCAATATTTTTAGAAATTTGGGCTCTTTTAGTAACATTAACACCTAGGCTGAAGCATCTTTTATGATCATTTATTGTCTTTCAGGATTCATTCTGGGTTTTATTTTGTTTATTTGATGAAAATGAACAACAATACACACCTTGGATACATTTTTGTTTGATTTGTGTCAAGTGAGATTTTCACCTAGAACCCAAAGGGTATTGGCACTTTTCATGGAAAAATGTGAAAAATTAAATTTTCTAAAAATGAAATAAATGCCTTCTAAACACCTCAAACATTAACTCTAAAACAGAAGATTGTTGTTTTTCGCAATATTTTTAGAAATTTGGGCTCTTTTCGTAACATTAACACTTGCGCTGAAGCATCATTTATGCTAATTTCTTGTCTTTCAGGATTAATTCTGGGTTTTATTTTGTTTATTTGATGAAAATAAACAACAATACACACCATGGAAAAATTTTTATTTGATTTGTGTCGAGTGAGATTTTCACCTAGAACGAAAAGGGAGGGTATTGGCACTTTTCATGGAAAAATGTAAAAAATTAAATTTTCTAAAAATGAAATAATTGCCTTCTAAACACCTCAAACATTCACTCTAAAACAAAAGATTGTTGTTTTTCGCAATATTTTTAGAAATTTGGGCTCTTTTAGTAATATTAACACTTGCGCTGAAGCATCTTTTATGCTCAATTCTTGTCTTTCAGGATTAATTCTGGGTTTTATTTGTTTATTTGATGAAAATAAACAACAATACACACCATGGAAACATTTTTGATTGATTTGTGTCGAGTGAGATTTTCACCTAGAACCCAAAGGGGGGGTATTGGCACTTTTCATGGAAAAATGTGAAAAATTAAATTTTCTAAAAATGAAATAAATGCCTTCTAAACACCTCAAACATTCACTCTAAAACAGAAGATTGTTGTTTTTTGCAATTTTTTAGAAATTTGGGCTCTTTTAATAACATTAAAACTTGCGCTGAAGCATCTTTTATGCTCAATTCTTGTCTTTCAGGATTAATTCTGGGTTTTATTTGTTTATTTGATGAAAATAAACAACAATACACACCATGGAAACATTTTTGATTGATTTGTGTCGAGTGAGATTTTCACCTAGAACCCAAAGGGGGGGTATTGGCACTTTTCATGGAAAAATGTAAAAAATTAAATTTTCTAAAAATGAAATAAATGCCTTCTAAACACCTCAAACATTCACTCTAAAACAGAAGATTGTTTTTTTCGCAATATTTTTAGAAATTTGGGCTCTTTTAGTATTCTTAACACCTGGACTGAAGCATCTTTTATGATCATTTATTGTCTTTCAGGATACATTCTGGGTTTTATTTTGTTTATTTGATGAAAATGAACAACAATACACACCTTGGATACATTTTTGTTTGATTTGTGTCGAGTGAGATTTTCACCTAGAACCCAAAGGGGGGGGTATTGGCATTTTTCATGGAAAAATGTGAAAAATTAAATTTTCTAAAAATGAAATAAATGCCTTCTAAACACCTCAAACATTCACTCTAAAACAGAAGATTGTTGTTTTTCGCAATATTTTTAGAAATTTGGGCTCTTTTAGAAACATTAACACTTTCGCTGAAGCAACTTTTATACTCATTACTTGTCTTTCAAGATTAATTCTGGGTTTTATTTTGTTTATTTGATGAAAATGAACAACAATACACACCTTGGATACATTTTTGTTTGATTTATGTCGACTGAGATTTTCACCTAGAACCCAAAGGGGGGGGCATTGGCACTTTTCATGGAAAAATGTGAAAAATTAAATTTTCTAAAAATGAAATAAATGCCTTCTAAACACCTCAAACATTCACTCTAAAACAGAAGATTGTTGTTTTTCGCAATATTTTTAGAAATTTGGGCTGATTTAGTAACATTAACACCTGGGCTGAAGCATCTTTTATGATCATTTATTGTCTTTCAGGATTCATTCTGGGTTTTGTTTTGTTTATTTGATGAAAATGAACAACAATACACACCTTGGATACATTTTTGTTTGATTTGTGTCAAGTGAGATTTTCACCTAGAACCCAAAGGGGGGGGGGTATTGGCACTTTTCATGGAAAAATGTGAAAAATTAAATTTTCTAAAAATGAAATAAATGCCTTCTAAACACCTCAAACATTAACTCTAAAACAGAAGATTGTTGTTTTTCGCAATATTTTTAGAAATTTGGGCTCTTTTCGTAACATTAACACTTGCGCTGAAGCATCATTTATGCTAATTTCTTGTCTTTCAGGATTAATTCTGGGTTTTATTTTGTTTATTTGATGAAAATAAACAACAATACACACCATGGAAAAATTTTTATTTGATTTGTTTCGAGTGAGATTTTCACCTAGAACGAAAAGGGAGGGTATTGGCACTTTTCATGGAAAAATGTAAAAAATAAAATTTTCTAAAAATGAAATAAATGCCTTCTAAACACCTCAAACATTCACTCTAAAACAGAAGATTGTTGTTTTTTGCAATATTTTTAGAAATTTGGGCTCTTTTAATAACATTAAAACTTGCGCTGAAGCATCTTTTATGCTCAATTCTTGTCTTTCAGGATTAATTCTGGGTTTTATTTGTTTATTTGATGAAAATAAACAACAATACACACCATGGAAACATTTTTGATTGATTTGTGTCGAGTGAGATTTTCACCTAGAACCCAAAGGGGGGGGTATTGGCACTTTTCATGGAAAAATGTGAAAAATTAAATTTTCTATAAATGAAATAAATGCCTTCTAAGCACCTCAAACATTCACTCTAAAACAGAAGATTGTTGTTTTTCGCAATATTTTTAGAAATTTGGGCTCTTTTAGTAACATTAACACCTGGGCTGAAGCATCTTTTATGATCATTTATTGTCTTTCAGGATTAATTCTGGGTTTTATTTTAATTATTTGATGAAAATGAACAACAATAAACACCATGGAAACATTTTTGTTTAATTTGTGTCGAGTGAGATTTTCACCTAGAACCCAAAGGGGGGGGTATTGGCACTTTTCATGGAAAAATGTGACAAATTAAATTTTCTAAAAATGAAATAAATGCCTTCTAAACACCTCAAACATTCACTCTTAAACAGAAGATTGTTGTTTTTTCGCAATAATTTTAGAAATTTGGGCTCTTTTAGTAACATTAACACTTGCGCTGAAGCATCTTTTATGCTCATTTCTTGTCTTTCAGGATTATTTCTGGGTTTTATTTGTTTATTTGATGAAAATAAGCAACAATACACACCATGGAAACATTTTTGATTGATTTGTGTCGAGTGAGATTTTCACCTAGAACCCAAAGGGGGGGTATTGGCACTTTTCATGGAAAAATGTAAAAAATTAAATTTTCTAAAAATGAAATAAATGCCTTCTAAACACCTCAAACATTCACTCTAAAACAGAAGATTGTTGTTTTTCGCAATATTTTTAGAAATTTGGGCTCTTTTAGTATTCTTAACACCTGGACTGAAGCATCTTTTATGATCATTTATTGTCTTTCAGGATACATTCTGGGTTTTATTTTGTTTATTTGATGAAAATGAACAACAATACACACCTTGGATACATTTTTGTTTGATTTGTGTCGAGTGAGATTTTCACCTAGAACCCAAAGGGGGGGGTATTGGCATTTTTCATGGAAAAATGTGAAAAATTAAATTTTCTAAAAATGAAATAAATGCCTTCTAAACACCTCAAACATTCACTCTAAAACAGAAGATTGTTGTTTTTCGCAATATTTTTAGAAATTTGGGCTCTTTTAGTAACATTAACACCTGGGCTGAAGCATCTTTTATGATCATTTATTGTCTTTCAGGATACATTCTGGGTTTTATTTTGTTTATTTGATGAAAATGAACAACAATACACACCTTGGATACATTTTTGTTTGATTTGTGTCGACTAAGATTTTCACCTAGAACCCAAAGGGGGGGCATTGGCACTTTTCATGGAAAAATGTGAAAAATTAAATTTTCTAAAAATGAAATAAATGCCTTCTAAACACCTCAAACATTCACTCTAAAACAGAAGATTGTTGTTTTTCGCAATATTTTTAGAAATTTGGGCTCTTTTAGTAACATTAACACCTGGGCTGAAGCATCTTTTATGATCATTTATTGTCTTTCAGGATTCATTCTGGGTTTTATTTTGTTTATTTGATGAAAATGAACAACAATACACACCTTGGATACATTTTTGTTTGATTTGTGTCGAGTGAGATTTTCACCTAGAACCCAAAGGGGGGGGGGGTATTGGCACTTTTCATGGAAAAATGTGAAAAATTAAATTTTCTAAAAATGAAATAAATGCCTTCCTAACACTTCAAACATTCACTCTAAAACAGAAGATTGTTGTTTTTCGCAATATTTTTAGAAATTTGGGCTCTTTTCGTAACATTAACACTTGCGCTGAAGCATCATTTATGCTAATTTCTTGTCTTTCAGGATTAATTCTGGGTTTTATTTTGTTTATTTGATGAAAATAAACAACAATAAACACCATGGAAAAATTTTTATTTGATTTGTGTCGAGTGAGATTTTCACCTAGAACGAAAAGGGAGGGTATTGGCACTTTTCATGGAAAAATGTAAAAAATTAAATTTTCTAAAAATGAAATAAATGCCTTCTAAACACCTGAAACATTCACTTTAAAACAAAAGATTGTTGTTTTTCGCAATATTTTTAGAAATTTGGGCTCTTTTAGTAACATTAACACTTGCGCTGAAGCTTCTTTTATGCTCATTTCTTGGTTTCAGGATTAATTCTGGGAGTTATTTTGTTTATTTGATGAAACTGAACAACAATACACACCATGGAAACATTTTTGTTTGATTTGTGTCGAGTGAGATTTTCACCTAGAACCCAAAGGGGGGGTATTGGCACTTTTCATGGAAAAATGTTAAAAATTAAATTTTCTAAAAATGAAATAAATGCCTTCTAAACACCTCAAACATTCACTCTAAAACAGAAGATTGTTGTTTTTTGCAATATTTTTAGAAATTTGGGCTCTTTTAATAACCTTAAAACTTGCGCTGAAGCATCTTTTATGCTCATTTCTTGTCTTTCAGGATTAATTCTGGGTTTTATTTGTTTATTTGATGAAAATAAACAACAATACACACCTTGGATACATTTTTGTTTGATTTGTGTCGACTGAGATTTTCACCTAGAACCCAAAGGGGGGGGCATTGGCACTTTTCATGGAAAAATGTGAAAAATTAAATTTTCTAAAAATGAAATAAATGCCTTCTAAACACCTCAAACATTCACTCTAAATAGAAGATTGTTGTTTTTCGCAATATTTTTAGAAATTTGGGCTCTTTTAGTATTATTAACACCTGGACTGATGCATCTTTTATGATCATTTATTGTCTTTCAGGATACATTCTGGGTTTTATTTTGTTTATTTGATGAAAATGAACAACAATACACACCTTGGATACATTTTTGTTTGATTTGTGTCGAGTGAGATTTTCACCTAGAACCGAAAGGGGGGGTATTGGCACTTTTCATGGAAAAATGTGAAAAATTAAATTTTCTTATAATGAAATAAATGCCTTCTAAACACCTCAAACATTCAATCTAAAAAAAAAGATTGTTGTTTTTCGCAATATTTTTAGAAATTTGGGCTCTTTTAGTAACATTTACACTTGCGCTGAAGCATCTTTTATGCTCATTTCTTGTCTTTCAGGATTAATTCTGGGTTTTATTTGTTTATTTGATGAAAATTAACAACAATACACACCATGGAAACATTTTTCATTGATTTGTGTCGAGTGAGATTTTCACCTAGAACCCAAAGGGGGGGTTATTGGCACTTTTCATGGAAAAATGTAAAAAATTAAATTTTCTAAAAATGAAATAAATGCCTTCTAAACACCTCAAACATTCACTCTAAAACAGAGATTGTTGTTTTTCGCAATATTTTTAGAAATTTGGGCTCTTTTTGTAACATTAACACTTGCGCTGAAGCATTATTTATACTAATTTCTTGTCTTTCAGGATTAATTCTGGGTTTTATTTTGTTTATTTGATGAAAATAAACTACAGTACACACCATGGAAACATTTTTGTTTGATTTGTGTCGAGTGAGATTTTCACCTAGAACCCAAAGGGGGGGGGATTAACAGTTTTCATTGAAAAATGTAAAAAATTAAATTTTCTATAAATGAAATAAATGCCTTCTAAACACCTCAAACATTCACTCTAAAACAGAAGATTGTTGTTTTTCGCAATATTTTTAGAAATTTGGGCTCTTTTAGTAACATTAACACCTGGGCTGAAGCATCTTTTATGATCATTTATAGTCTTTCAGGATTCATTCTGGGTTTTATTTTAATTATTTGATGAAAATGAACAACAATAAACACCATGGAAACATTTTTGTTTAATTTGTGTCGAGTGAGATTTTCACCTAGAACCCAAAGGGGGGGGTATTGGCACTTTTCATGGAAAAATGTGAAAATTAAATTTTCTAAAAATGAAATCAATGCCTTCTAAACACCTCAAACATTCACTCTTAAACAGAAGATTGTTGTTTTTCGCAATAATTTTAGAAATTTGGGCTCTTTTAGTAACATTAACTATTGCGCTGAAGCATCTTTTATGCTCATTTCTTGTCTTTCAGGATTAATTCTGGGTTTTATTTGTTTATTTGATGAAAATAAACAACAATACACACCATGGAAACATTTTTGATTGATTTGTGTCGAGTAAGATTTTCACCTAGAACCCAAAGGGGGGGGCATTGGCACTTTTCATGGAAAAATGTGAAAAATTAAATTTTCTAAAAATGAAATAAATGCCTTCTAAACACCTCAAACATTCACTCTAAACCAGAAGATTGTTGTTTTTCGCAATATTTTTAGAAATTTGGGCTCTTTTAGTAACATTAACCCCTGGGCTGAAGCATCTTTTATGATCATTTATTGTCTTTCAGGATTCATTCTGGGTTTTATTTTGTTTATTTGATGAAAATGAACAACAATACACACCTTGGATACATTTTTGTTTGATTTGCGTCGAGAGAGATTTTCACCTAGAACCCAAAGGGGGGGGGTATTGGCACTTTTCATGGAAAAATGTGAAAAATTAAATTTTCTAAAAATGAAATAAATGCCTTCTAAACACCTCAAACATTCACTCTATAAAAAAAGATTGTTGTTTTTCGCAATTTTTTTAGAAATTTTGGCTCTTTTAGTAACATTTACACTTGCGCTAAAGCATCTTTTATGCTCATTTCTTGTCTTTCAGGATTAATTCTGGGTTTTATTTGTTAATTTGATGAAAATGAACAACAATACACACCATGGAAACATTTTTGTTTAATTTGTGTCGAGTGAGATTTTCACCTAGAACCCAAAGGGGGGGGTATTGGCACTTTTCATGGAAAAATGTAAAAAATTAAATTTTCTAAAAATGAAATAAATGCCTTCTAAACACCTCAAACATTCACTCTAAAACAGAGATTGTTGTTTTTCGCAATATTTTTAGAAATTTGGGCTCTTTTTGTAACATTAACACTTGCGCTGAAGCATTATTTATACTAATTTCTTGTCTTTCAGGATTAATTCTGGGTTTTATTTTGTTTATTTGATGAAAATAAACAACAATACACACCATGGAAACATTTTTGTTTGATTTGTGTCGAGTGAGATTTTCACCTAGAACCCAAAGGGGGGTATTAACAGTTTTCATTGAAAAATGTAAAAAATTAAATTTTCTATAAATGAAATAAATGCCTTCTAAACACCTCAAACGTTCACTCTAAAACAGAAGATTGTTGTTTTTCGCAATATTTTTAGAAATTTGGGCTCTTTTAGTAACATTAACACTTGGGCTGAAGCATCTTTTATGATCATTTATTGTCTTTCAGGATTCATTCTGGGTTTTATTTTAATTATTTGATGAAAATGAACAACAATAAACACCATGGAAACATTTTTGTTTAATTTGTGTCGAGTGAGATTTTCACCTAGAACCCAAAGGGGTATTGGCACTTTTCATGGAAAAATGTGAAAAATTAAATTTTCTAAAAATGAAATCAATGCCTTCTAAACACCTCAAACATTCACTCTTAAACAGAAGATTGTTGTTTTTCGCAATAATTTTAGAAATTTGGGCTCTTTTAGTAACATTAACTATTGCGCTGAAGCATCTTTTATGCTCATTTCTTGTCTTTCAGGATTAATTCTGGGTTTTATTTGTTTATTTGATGAAAATAAACAACAATACACACCATGGAAACATTTTTGATTGATTTGTGTCAAGTAAGATTTTCACCTAGAACCCAAATGGGGGGGTATTGGCACTTTTCATGGAAAAATGTAAAAAATTAAATTTTCTAAAAATGAAATAAATGCCTTCTAAACACCTCAAACATTCACTCTAAAACAGAAGATTGTTTTTTTTCGCAATATTTTTAGAAATTTGGGCTCTTTTTGTAACATTAACACTTGCGCTGAAGCATTATTTATACTAATTTCTTGTCTTTCAGGATTAATTCTGGGTTTTATTTTGTTTATTTGATGAAAATAAACAACAATACACACCATGGAAACATTTTTGATTGATTTGTGTCGATTGAGATTTTCACCTAGAACCCAATGGGGGGGGGGGGTATTTGCACTTTTCATGGAAAAATGTGAAAAATTAAATTTTCTAAAAATGAAATAAATGCCTTCTAAACACCTCATACATTCACTCTAAAACAGAAGATTGTTGCTTTTCGCAATATTTTTAGAAATTTGGGCTCTTTTAGTAACAATAACACTTCCGCTGAAGCATCTTTTATGCTCATTTCTTGTCTTTCAGGATTATTTCTGGGTTTTATTTATTTATTTGATGAAAATAAACAACAATACACACCATGGAAACATTTTTGATTGATTTGTGTCGATTGAGATTTTCACCTAGAACCCAATGGGGGGGGGGTATTGGCACTTTTCATGGAAAAATGTAAAAATTAAATTTTCTAAAAATGAAATAAATGCCTTCTAAACACCTCAAACATTCACTTTAAAACAGAAGATTGTTGTTTTTCGCAATATTTTTAGAAATTTGGGCTCTTTTAGTAACATTAACACTTGCGCTGAAGCATCTTTTATGCTCATTTCTTGTCTTTCAGGATACATTCTGGGTTTTATTTTGTTTATTTGATGAAAATGAACAACAATACACACCTTGGATACATTTTTGTTTGATTTGTGTCGACTGAGATTTCCACCTAGAACCCAAAGGGGGGGGCATTGGCACTTTTCATGGAAAAATGTGAAAAATTAAATTTTCTAAAAATGAAATAAATGCCTTCTAAACACCTCAAACATTCACTCTAAAACAGAAGATTGTTGTTTTTCGCAATATTTTTAGAAATTTGGGCTCTTTTAGTAACATTAACACCTGGGCTGAAGCATCTTTTATGATCATTTATTGTCTTTCAGGATTCATTCTGGGTTTTATTTTGTTTATTTGATGAAAATGAACAACAATACACACCTTGGATACATTTTTGTTTGATTTATGTCGACTGAGATTTTCACCTAGAACCCAAAGGGGGGGGCATTGGAACTTTTCATGGAAAAATGTGAAAAATTAAATTTTCTAAAATGAAATAAATGCCTTCTAAACACCTCAAACATTCACTCTAAAACAGAAGATTGTTGTTTTTCGCAATATTTTTAGAAATTTGGGCTCTTTTAGTAACATTAACACCTGGGCTGAAGCATCTTTTATGATCATTTATTGTCTTTCAGGATTCATTCTGGGTTTTATTTTGTTTATTTGATGAAAATGAACAACAATACACACCTTGGATACATTTTTGTTTGATTTGTGTCAAGTGAGATTTTCACCTAGAACCCAAAGGGGGGGGGTATTGGCACTTTTCATGGAAAAATGTGAAAAATTAAATTTTCTAAAAATGAAATAAATGCCTTCTAAACACCTCAAACATTCACTCTAAAAAAAAAGATTGTTGTTTTTCGCAATTTTTTTAGAAATTTGCTCTTTTAGTAACATTAACACTTGCGCTGAAGCATCTTTTATGCTCATTTCTTGTCTTTCAGGATTAATTCTGGGTTTTATTTGTTTATTTGATGAAAATGAACAACAATACACACCATGGAAACATTTTTGTTTGATTTGTGTCGAGTGAGATTTTCAACTAGAACCCAAAGGGGGGGGTATTGGCACTTTTCATGGAAAAATGTAAAAAATTAAAATTTCTAAAAATGAAATAAATGCCTTCTAAACACCTCAAACATTCACTCTAAAACAGAGATTGTTGTTTTTCGCAATATTTTTAGAAATTTGGGCTCTTTTTGTAACATTAACACTTGGGCTGAAGCATTATTTATACTAATTTCTTGTCTTTCAGGATTAATTCTGGGTTTTATTTTGTTTATTTGATGAAAATAAACAACAATACACACCATGGAAACATTTTTGTTTGATTTGTGTCGAGTGAGATTTTCACCTAGAACCCAAAGGGGGGGGTATTGGCACTTTTCATGGAAAAATGTAAAAAATTAAATTTTCTATAAATGAAATAAATGCCTTCTAAACACCTCAAACGTTCACTCTAAAACAGAAGATTGTTGTTTTTCGCAATATTTTTAGAAATTTGGGCTCTTTTAGTAACATTAACACTTGGGCTGAAGCATCTTTTATGATCATTTATTGTCTTTCAGGATTCATTCAGGGTTTTATTTTAATTATTTGATGAAAATGAACAACAATAAACACCATGGAAACATTTTTGTTTAATTTGTGTCGAGTGAGATTTTCACCTAGAACCCAAAGGGGGGGGGTATTGGCACTTTTCATGGAAAAATGTGAAAAATTAAATTTTCTAAAATGAAATCAATGCCTTCTAAACACCTCAAACATTCACTCTTAAACAGAAGATTGTTGTTTTTCGCAATAATTTTAGAAATTTGGGCTCTTTTAGTAACATTAACTATAGCGCTGAAGCATCTTTTATGCTCATTTCTTGTCTTTCAGGATTAATTCTGGGTTTTATTTGTTTATTTGATGAAAATAAACAACAATACACACCATTGAAACATTTTTGATTGATTTGTGTCAAGTAAGATTTTCACCTAGAACCCAAAGGGGGGGGTATTGGCACTTTTCATGGAAAAATGTAAAAAATTAAATTTTCTAAAAATGAAATAAATGCCTTCTAAACACCTCAAACATTCACTCTAAAACAGAAGATTGTTGTTTTTCGCAATATTTTTAGAAATTTGGGCTCTTTTAGTATTATTAACACCCGGACTGAAGCATCTTTAAGATCATTTATTGTCCTTCAGGATACATTCTGGGTTTTATTTTGTTTATTTGATGAAAATGAACAACAATACACACCTTGGATACATTTTTGTTTGATTTGTGTCGAGTGAGATTTTCACCTAGAACCCACAGGGGGGGGTATTGGCACTTTTCATGGAAAAATGTGAAAAATTAAATTTTCTAATAATGAAATAAATGCCTTCTATACACCTCAAACATTCACTCTAAAACAGAAGATTGTTGTTTTTCGCAATATTTTTAGAAATTTGGGCTCTTTTAGTATTCTTAACACCTGGACTGAAGCATCTTTTATGATCATTTATTGTCTTTCAGGATTAATTCTGGGTTTTATTTTGTTTATTTGATGAAAATGAACAACAATACACACCATGGAAACATTTTTGTTTGATTTGCGTCAAGTGAGATTTTCACCTAGAACCCAAAGGGGGGGTATTGGCACTTTTCATGGAAAAATGTGAAAAATTAAATTTTCTAAAAATGAAATAAATGCCTTCTAAACACCTCATACATTCACTCTAAAACAGAAGATTGTTGTTTTTCGCAATATTTTTAGAAATTTGGGCTCTTTTAGTAACAATAACACTTCCGCTGAAGAATCTTTTATGCTCATTTCTTGTCTTTCAGGATTATTTCTGGGTTTTATTTGTTTATTTGATGAAAATAAACCATAATACACACCATGGAAACATTTTTGATTGATTTGTGTCGATTGAGATTTTCACCTAGAACCCAATGGGGGGCACTTTTCATGGAAAAATGTAAAAAATTTAATTTTCTAAAAATGAAATAAATGCCTTCTAAACACCTCAAACATTCACTCTAAAACAGAAGATTGTTGTTTTTCGCAATATTTTTAGAAATTTGGGCTCTTTTAGTATTATTAACACCTGGACTGAAGCATCTTTAAGATCATTTATTGTCCTTCAGGATACATTCTGGGTTTTATTTTGTTTATTTGATGAAAATGAACAACAATACACACCTTGGATACATTTTTGTTTGATTTGTGTCGAGTGAGATTTTCACCTAGAACCCACAGGGGGGGGTATTGGCACTTTTCATGGAAAAATGTGAAAAATTAAATTTTCTAATAATGAAATAAATGCCTTCTATACACCTCAAACATTCACTCTAAAACAGAAGATTGTTGTTTTTCGCAATATTTTTAGAAATTTGGGCTCTTTAGTAACATTAACACTTGCGCTGAAGCATCTTTTATGCTCATTTCTTGTCTTTCAGGATACATTCTGGGTTTTATTTTGTTTATTTGATGAAAATGAACAACAATACACACCTTGGATACATTTTTGTTTGATTTGTGTCGACTGAGATTTTCACCTAGAACCCAAAGGGGGGGGGTATTGGCACTTTTCATGGAAAATTGTGAAAAATTAAATTTTCTAAAAATGAAATCAATGCCTTCTAAACACCTCAAACATTCACTCTTAAACAGAAGATAGTTGTTTTTTCGCAATAATTTTAGAAATTTGGGCTCTTTTAGTAACATTAACTATTGCGCTGAAGCATCTTTTATGCTCATTTCTTGTCTTTCAGGATTAATTCTGGGTTTTATTTGTTTATTTGATGAAAATAAACAACAATACT
Organism: Hetaerina americana; assembly: GCF_022747635.1. Taxonomy (NCBI): domain Eukaryota; kingdom Metazoa; phylum Arthropoda; class Insecta; order Odonata; family Calopterygidae; genus Hetaerina; species Hetaerina americana. The sequence goes on from NW_027286832.1 coordinate 188,123, forward strand.
ACCCATGGAAACATTTTTGATTGATTTGTGTCAAGTAAGATTTTCACCTAGAACCCAAAGGGGAGGGTATTGGCACTTTTCATGGAAAAATGTAAAAAATTAAATTTTCTAAAAATGAAATAAATGCCTTCTAAACACCTCAAACATTCACTCTAAAACAGAAGATTGTTGTTTTTCGCAATATTTTTAGAAATTTGGGCTCTTTTAGTATTCTTAACACCTGGACTGAAGCATCTTTTATGATCATTTATTGTCTTTCAGGATTAATTCTGGGTTTTATTTTGTTTATTTGATGAAAATGAACAACAATACACACCATGGAAACATTTTTGTTTGATTTGCGTCAAGTGAGATTTTCACCTAGAACCCAAAGGGGGGGTATTGGCACTTTTCATGGAAAAATGTGAAAAATTAAATTTTCTAAAAATGAAATAAATGCCTTCTAAACACCTCATACATTCACTCTAAAACAGAAGATTATTGTTTTTCGCAATATTTTTAGAAATTTGGGCTCTTTTAGTAACAATAACACTTCCGCTGAAGCATCTTTTATGCTCATTTCTTGTCTTTCAGGATTATTTCTGGGTTTTATTTGTTTATTTGATGAAAATAAACAACAATACACACCATGGAAACATTTTTGATTGATTTGTGTCGATTGAGATTTTCACCTAGAACCCAATGGGGGGGGGGGGGTATTGGCACTTTTCATGGAAAAATGTAAAAAATTAAATTTTCTAAAAATGAAATAAATGCCTTCTAAACACCTCAAACATTCACTCTAAACCAGAAGATTGTTGTTTTTCGCAATATTTTTAGAAATTTGGGCTCTTTTAGTATTATTAACACCTGGACTGAAGCATCTTTAAGATCATTTATTGTCCTTCAGGATACATTCTGGGTTTTATTTTGTTTATTTGATGAAAATGAACAACAATACACACCTTGGACACATTTTTGTTTGATTTGTGTCGAGTGAGATTTTCACCTAGAACCCACAGGGGGGGGTATTGGCATTTTTCATGGAAAAATGTGAAAAATTAAATTTTCTAATAATGAAATAAATGCCTTCTATACACCTCAAACATTCACTCTAAAACAGAAGATTGTTGTTTTTCGCAATATTTTTAGAAATTTGGGCTCTTTTAGTAACATTAACACTTGCGCTGAAGCATCTTTAATGCTCATTTCTTGTCTTTCAGGATACATTCTGGGTTTTATTTTGTTTATTTGATGAAAATGAACAACAATACACACCTTGGATACATTTTTGTTTGATTTGTGTCGACTGAGATTTTCACCTAGAACCCAAAGGGGGGGGCATTGGCACTTTTCATGGAAAAATGTGAAAAATTAAATTTTCTAAAAATGAAATAAATGCCTTCTAAACACCTCAAACATTCACTCTAAAACAGAAGATTGTTGTTTTTCGCAATATTTTTAGAAATTTGGGCTCTTTTAGTATTCTTAACACCTGGACTGAAGCATCTTTTATGATCATTTATTGTCTTTCAGGATTAATTCTGGGTTTTATTTTGTTTATTTGATGAAAATGAACAACAATACACACCATGGAAACATTTTTGTTTGATTTGCGTCAAGTGAGATTTTCACCTAGAACCCAAAGGGGGGGTATTGGCACTTTTCATGGAAAAATGTGAAAAATTAAATTTTCTAAAAATGAAATAAATGCCTTCTAAACACCTCATACATTCACTCTAAAACAGAAGATTGTTGTTTTTCGCAATATTTTTAGAAATTTGGGCTCTTTTAGTAACAATAACACTTCCGCTGAAGCATCTTTTATGCTCATTTCTTGTCTTTCAGGATTATTTCTGGGTTTTATTTGTTTATTTGATGAAAATAAACAACAATACACACCATGGAAACATTTTTGATTGATTTGTGTCGATTGAGATTTTCACCTAGAACCCAATGGGGGGGGGTATTGGCACTTTTCATGGAAAAATGTAAAAAATTAAATTTTCTAAAAATGAAATAAATGCCTTCTAAACACCTCAAACATTCACTCTAAAACAGAAGATTGTTGTTTTTCGCAATATTTTTAGAAATTTGGGCTCTTTTAGTATTATTAACACCTGGACTGAAGCATCTTTAAGATCATTTATTGTCCTTCAGGATACATTCTGGGTTTTATTTTGTTTATTTGATGAAAATGAACAACAATACACACCTTGGATACATTTTTGTTTGATTTGTGTCGAGTGAGATTTTCACCTAGAACCCAAAGGGGGGGGTATTGGCACTTTTCATGGAAAAATGTGAAAAATTAAATTTTCTAATAATGAAATAAATGCCTTCTATACACCTCAAACATTCACTCTAAAACAGAAGATTTTGGTTTATCGCAATATTTTTAGAAATTTGGGCTCTTTTAGTAAATATTTACTCTTGCGCTGAAGCATCTTTTATGCTCATTTCTTGTCTTTCAGGATTAATTCTGGGTTTTATTTGTTTATTTGATGAAAATGAACAACAATACACACCATGGAAACATTTTCGATTGATTTGTGTCGATTGAGATTTTCACCTAGAACCAAAAGGGGGGGGTATTGGCACTTTTAATGGAAAAATGTAAAAAATTAAATTTTCTAAAAATGAAATTAATGCCTTCTAAACACCTCAAACATTCACTCTTAAACAGAAGATTCTTGTTTTTCGCAATATTTTTAGAAATTTGGGCTCTTTTAGTAACATTACCACTTGCGCTGAAGCATTATTTATACTAATTTCTTGTCTTTCAGGATTAATTCTGGGTTTTATTTTTTTATTTGATGAAAATAAACAACAATACACACCATGGAAACATTTTTCTTTGATTTGCGTCAAGTGAGATTTTCACCTAGAACCCAAAGGGGGGGTATTGGCACTTTTCATGGAAAAATGTGAAAAATTAAATTTTCTAAAAATGAAATAAATGCCTTCTAAACACCTCATACATTCACTCTAAAACAGAAGATTATTGTTTTTCGCAATATTTTTAGAAATTTGGGCTCTTTTAGTAACAATAACACTTCCGCTGAAGCATCTTTTATGCTCATTTCTTGTCTTTCAGGATTATTTCTGGGTTTTATTTGTTTATTTGATGAAAATAAACAACAATACACACCATGGAAACATTTTTGATTGATTTGTGTCGATTGAGATTTTCACCTAGAACCCAATGGGGGGGCCACTTTTCATGGAAAAATGTAAAAAATTAAATTTTCTAAAAATGAAATAAATGCCTTCTAAACACCTCAAACATTCACTCTAAACCAGAAGATTGTTGTTTTTTCGCAATATTTTTAGAAATTTGGGCTCTTTTAGTATTATTAACACCTGGACTGAAGCATCTTTAAGATCATTTATTGTCCTTCAGGATACATTCTGGGTTTTATTTTGTTTATTTGATGAAAATGAACAACAATACACACCTTGGACACATTTTTGTTTGATTTGTGTCGAGTGAGATTTTCACCTAGAACCCACAGGGGGGGGCAATTGCACTTTTCATGGAAAAATGTGAAAAATTAAATTTTCTAAAAATGAAATAAATGCCTTCTAAACACCTCAAACATTCACTCTAAAACAGAAGATTGTTGTTTTTCGCAATATTTTTAGAAATTTGGGCTCTTTTAGTATTCTTAACACCTGGACTGAAGCATCTTTTATGATCATTTATTGTCTTTCAGGATTAATTCTGGGTTTTATTTTGTTTATTTGATGAAAATGAACAACAATACACACCATGGAAACATTTTTGTTTGATTTGCGTCAAGTGAGATTTTCACCTAGAACCCAAAGGGGGGGTATTGGCACTTTTCATGGAAAAATGTGAAAAATTAAATTTTCTAAAAATGAAATAAATGCCTTCTAAACACCTCATACATTCACTCTAAAACAGAAGATTGTTGTTTTTCGCAATATTTTTAGAAATTTGGGCTCTTTTAGTAACAATAACACTTCCGCTGAAGCATCTTTTATGCTCATTTCTTGTCTTTCAGGATTATTTCTGGGTTTTATTTGTTTATTTGATGAAAATAAACAACAATACACACCATGGAAACATTTTTGATTGATTTGTGTCGATTGAGATTTTCACCTAGAACCCAATGGGGGGGGGTATTGGCACTTTTCATGGAAAAATGTAAAAAATTAAATTTTCTAAAAATGAAATAAATGCCTTCTAAACACCTCAAACATTCACTCTAAAACAGAAGATTGTTGTTTTTCGCAATATTTTTAGAAATTTGGGCTCTTTTAGTATTATTAACACCTGGACTGAAGCATCTTTAAGATCATTTATTGTCCTTCAGGATACATTCTGGGTTTTATTTTGTTTATTTGATGAAAATGAACAACAATACACACCTTGGATACATTTTTGTTTGATTTGTGTCGAGTGAGATTTTCTCCTAGAACCCAAAGGGGGGGGGTATTGGCACTTTTCATGGAAAAATGTGAAAAATTAAATTTTCTAATAATGAAATAAATGCCTTCTATACACCTCAAACATTCACTCTAAAACAGAAGATTTTGGTTTATCGCAATATTTTTAGAAATTTGGGCTCTTTTAGTAAATATTTACTCTTGCGCTGAAGCATCTTTTATGCTCATTTCTTGTCTTTCAGGATTAATTCTGGGTTTTATTTGTTTATTTGATGAAAATGAACAACAATACACACCATGGAAACATTTTCGATTGATTTGTGTCGAGTGAGATTTTCACCTAGAACCAAAAGGGGGGGGGTATTGGCACTTTTAATGGAAAAATGTAAAAAATTAAATTTTCTAAAAATGAAATTAATGCCTTCTAAACACCTCAAACATTCACTCTTAAACAGAAGATTCTTGTTTTTCGCAATATTTTTAGAAATTTGGGCTCTTTTAGTAACATTACCACTTGCGCTGAAGCATTATTTATACTAATTTCTTGTCTTTCAGGATTAATTCTGGGTTTTATTTTTTTATTTGATGAAAATAAACAACAATACACACCATGGAAACATTTTCTTTGATTTGTGTCGAGTGAGATTTTCACCTAGAACCCAAAGGGGGGTATTAACAGTTTTCATTGAAAAATGTAAAAAATTAAATTTTCTATAAATGAAATAAATGCCTTCTAAACACCTCAAACATTCACTCTAAAACAGAAGATTGTTGTTTTTCGCAATATTTTTAGAAATTTGGGCTCTTTTAGTAACATTAACACCTGGGCTGAAGCATCTTTTATGATCATTTCTTGTCTTTCAGGATTAATTCTGGGTTTTATTTTTTTATGTGATGAAAATGAACAACAATACACACCATGGAAACATTTTTCATTGATTTGTGTCGAGTGAGATTTTCACCTAGAACCCAAAGGGGGGGTATTGGCACTTTTCATGGAAAAATGTAAAAAATTAAATTTTCTAAAAATGAAATAAATGCCTTCTAAACACCTCAAACATTCACTCTAAAACAGAAGATTGTTGTTTTTCGCAATATTTTTAGAAATTAAGGCTCTTTAAATAACATTAACACTTGCGCTGAAGCATCATTTATGCTAATTTCTTGTCTTTCAGGATTAATTCTGGGTTTTATTTTGTTTATTTGATTAAAATAAACAACAATTCACACCATGAAAACATTTTTGTTTCTTTTGTGTCGAGTGAGATTTTCACCTAGAACGCAAAGGGGGGTATTAACACTTTCATGGAAAAATGTAAAAAATTAAATTTTCTAAAAATGAAATACTACCTTGATCAAAAAGTTCCCGGAATAACCACCGTGTGGCGTTCCCATCGTTCCGATTTGAGTTCTGTTTTTTTTTGTTAAATTGGTACATCTGTTGTTGATATTCCCTTTAAATCTTAGTGTCATAACTTGACATTTGCAAAAGTTACGTAGCCAAGAGTACATCTATCTCTGTGTGTGTTGGCGATTTTTTACAATTTCAGAAATGGATTTAAATTTGCAACAACGAACTTGTATTAAATTTTGCGTAAAAAACGGATTTAGTGGCGCACGGACGTTGGAAATGTTGGAAAAGTGTTTCGGCAACGATTCTCTAAAAAAAACGGTCGTTTACCAGTGGCACGAGCGGTTCAGAAGTGGTCGTGAGTCAATCGAAGATGATGAACGCAGTGGCAGACCATCGACATCGAAAGTCGGTGAAAAAATTGATAAAGTAAAAGAAATGTTGGTCAATAACCGCAAATTAACCATCAGAGAAATAGCGGAGGACTTGAACATTGCCTATGGATCCGCCCAAGACATTGTGGTTAATGATTTGGGTTTCCGTCGTGTAGCAGCAAAGTTGGTGCCAAAAGACCTCAATTTCATGCAAAAAAGAGACCGTGTTGACGTCGCAAAAGACATGATTTGCGAGGCTGAATCCGATCCCACATTCATCAAAAGGATCATTACTGGAGACGAGACGTGGGTTTATGAGTACGACACGCAATCCAGACATCAGGCAAGTGAATGGCGTTCACCAAATGAGCCGAGACCAAAAAAACCACGTCGTTTTCAGTCAAAAAAGAAGGCAATGCTGACGGTTTTCATGGATTACAACGGTGTAGTGCATCATGAATTTTTGCCAGAAGGCCAGACAGTAAACAAAGAGTATTATTTGGGCGTTATGAGACGTTTGCGTGAAGCAATTCGCCGAAAGAGACCAGAAATGTGGGCAGAAAACTCGTGGATTTTGCACCATGATAACGCACCGTCGCACAGTGCTATCATTATTCGTAATTTTTTGACGAAAAATGCAACAAAGACCATCCAACAGCCACCGAATTCACCTGATTTGGCTCCCTGTGACTTCTTTCTGTTCAATCGAGTTAAAAAACCATTACGGGGAACGCGTTTTAGCAGCCGAGAGGATGTAATGGAAAAATCGCAGGAAGCACTGATGGACATACCGAAAACCGACCGTAACTTTTGCAAATGTCACGTTATGGCACTAAGATTTAAAGGGAATATCAACAACAGATGTACATATTTAACAAAAAAAAACATAACTCAAATCGGAACGATGGGAGCGCCACACGGTGGTTATTCCGGGAACTTTTTGATCAAGGTAGTAAATGCCTTCTAAATACCTCAAACATTCACTCTAAAATAGAAGATTGTTGTTTTTCGCAATATCTTTAGAAATTTGGGCTCTTTTAGTAACATAAACACTTGCGCTGAAGCAACTTTTATGGTCATTTCTTGTCTTTCAAGATTAATTCTGGGTTTTATTTTGTTTATTTGATGAAAATGAACAACAATACACACCATGGAAACATTTTTGATTGATTGGTGACGAGTGAGATTTTCACCTAGAACCCAAAGGGGGGGGTATTGGCACTTTTCATGGAAAAATGTGAAAAATTAAATTTTCTAAAAATGAAATAAATGCCGTCTTAACACCTCAAACATTCACTCTAAAACAGAAGATTGTTGTTTTTCGCAATATTTTTAGAAATTTGGGCTCCCTAAGTAACATTAACACTTGCGCTGAAGCATCTTTTATGCTCATTTCATGTCTTTCAGGATTAATTCTGGGTTTTATTTTGTTTATTTGATGAAAATGAACAATAATACACACCATGGAAACATTTTTGTTTGATTTGTGTCAAGTGAGATTTTCACCTAGAACCCAAAGGGGGGGGTATTGGCACTTTTCATGGAAAAATGTAAAAAATTAAATTTTGTAAAAATGAAATAAATGCCTTCTAAACACCTCAAACATTCACTCTAAAACAGAAGATTGTTGTTTTTCGCAATATTTTTAGAAATTTGGGCTCTTTAAGTAACATTAATACTTGCGCTGAAGCAACTTTTATGCTCATTTCTTGTCTTTCAATATTAATTCTGGGTTTTATTTTGTATATTTGATGAAAATGAACAACAATACACACCATGGAAACATTTTTGTTGATTTGCGTCAAGTGAGATTTTCACCTAGAACCCAAAGGGGGGGGTATTGGCACTTTTCATGGAAAAATGTGAAAATTTAAATTTTCTAAAAATGAAATAAATGCCTTCTAAACACCTCAAACATTCACTCTAAAACAGAAGATTGTTGTTTTTCGCAATATTTTTAGAAATTTGGGCTCTTTTAGTAACATTAACACTTGCGCTGAAGCATCTTTTATGCTCATTTCTTGGCTTTCTGGATTAATTCTGGGTTTTATTTGTTTATTTGATGAAAATAAACAACAATACACACCATGGAAATATTTTTGATTGATTTGTGTCGAGTGAGATTTTCACCTAGAACCCAAAGTGGGGGGTATTGGCACTTTTAATGGAAAAATGTGAAAAATTAAATTTTCTAAAAATGAAATAAATGCCTTCAAAACACCACAAACATTAACTCTAAAACAGAAGATTGTTGATTTTCGCAATATTTTTAGAAATTTGGGCTCTTTTAGTAACATTTACACCTGGGCTGAAGCAACTTTTATGCTCATTTCTTGTCCTTCAAGATTAATTCTGGGTTTTATTTTGTTTATTTGATGAAAATGAACAACAATACACACCATGGAAACATTTTTGTTTGATTTGTGTCAATTGAGATTTTCACCTAGAACCCAAAGGGGGGGCTATTGGCACGTTTCATGGAAAAATGTGAAAAATTAAATTTTCTAAAAATGAAATAAATTCCTTCTAAACACCTCAAACATTCACTCTAAAACAGAAGATTGTTGTTTTTCGCAATACTTTTAGAAATATGGGCTCTTTTAGTAACATTAACACTTGGGCTGAAGCATCTTTTATGATATTTTATTGTCTTTCAGGATTCATTCTGGGTTTTATTTTGTTTATTTGATGAAAATGAACAACAATACACACCTTGGATACATTTTTGTTTGATTTGTGTCGAGTGAGATTTTCACCTAGAACCCAAAGGGGGGGGTATTGGCACTTTTCATGGAAAAATGTGAAAAATTAAATTTTCTAAAAATGAAATAAATGCCTTCTAAACACCTCAAACATTCACTCTAAAACAGAAGATTGTTGTTTTTCGCAATATTTTTAGAAATTTGGGCTCTTTTAGTAACATTAACACTTTCACTGAAGCATCTTTTATGATCATTTATTGTCTTTCAGGATACATTCTGGGTTTTATTTTGTTAATTTGATGAAAATGAACAACAATACACACCTTGGATACATTTTTGTTTGATTTGTGTCGACTGAGATTTTCACCTAGAACCCAAAGGGGGGGATATTGGCACTTTTCATGGAAAAATGTGAAAAATTAAATTTTCTAAAAATGAAATAAATGCCTTCTAAACACCTCAAACATTCACTCTAAAACAGAAGATTGTTTTTTTTCGCAATATTTTTAGAAATTTGGGCTCTTTAAATAACATAAACACTTGCGCTGAAGCATCATTTATGCTAATTTCTTGTCTTTCAGGATTAATTCTGGGTTTTATTTTGTTTATTTGATTAAAATAAACAACAATTCACACCATGAAAACATTTTTGTTTCATTTGTGTCGAATGAGATTTTCACCTAGAACGCAAAGGGGGGTATTAACACTTTCATGGAAAAATGTAAAAAATTAAATTTTCTAAAAATGAAATACTACCTTGATCAAAAAGTTCCCGGAATAACCACCGTGTGGCGCTCCCATCGTTCCGATTTGAGTTCTGTTTTTTTTTGTTAAATTGGTACATCTGTTGTTGATATTCCCTTTAAATCTTAGTGTCATAACTTGACATTTGCAAAAGTTACGTAGCCAAGAGTACATCTATCTCTGTGTGTGTTGGCGATTTTTTACAATTTCAGAAATGGATTTAAATTTGCAACAACGAACTTGTATTAAATTTTGCGTAAAAAACGGATTTAGTGGCGCACGGACGTTGGAAATGTTGGAAAAGTGTTTCGGCAACGATTCTCTAAAAAAAACGGTCGTTTACCAGTGGCACGAGCGGTTCAGAAGTGGTCGTGAGTCAATCGAAGATGATGAACGCAGTGGCAGACCATCGACATCGAAAGTCGGTGAAAAAATTGATAAAGTAAAAGAAATGTTGGTCAATAACCGCAAATTAACCATCAGAGAAATAGCGGAGGACTTGAACATTGCCTATGGATCCGCCCAAGACATTGTGGTTAATGATTTGGGTTTCCGTCGTGTAGCAGCAAAGTTGGTGCCAAAAGACCTCAATTTCATGCAAAAAAGAGACCGTGTTGACGTCGCAAAAGACATGATTTGCGAGGCTGAATCCGATCCCACATTCATCAAAAGGATCATTACTGGAGACGAGACGTGGGTTTATGAGTACGACACGCAATCCAGACATCAGGCAAGTGAATGGCGTTCACCAAATGAGCCGAGACCAAAAAAACCACGTCGTTTTCAGTCAAAAAAGAAGGCAATGCTGACGGTTTTCATGGATTACAACGGTGTAGTGCATCATGAATTTTTGCCAGAAGGCCAGACAGTAAACAAAGAGTATTATTTGGGCGTTATGAGACGTTTGCGTGAAGCAATTCGCCGAAAGAGACCAGAAATGTGGGCAGAAAACTCGTGGATTTTGCACCATGATAACGCACCGTCGCACAGTGCTATCATTATTCGTAATTTTTTGACGAAAAATGCAACAAATACCATCCAACAGCCACCGAATTCACCTGATTTGGCTCCCTGTGACTTCTTTCTGTTCAATCGAGTTAAAAAACCATTACGGGGAACGCGTTTTAGCAGCCGAGAGGATGTAATGGAAAAATCGCAGGAAGCACTGATGGACATACCGAAAACCGACCGTAACTTTTGCAAATGTCAAGTTATGGCACTAAGATTTAAAGGGAATATCAACAACAGATGTACATATTTAACAAAAAAAAACATAACTCAAATCGGAACGATGGGAGCGCCACACGGTGGTTATTCCGGGAACTTTTTGATCAAGGTAGTAAATGCCTTCTAAATACCTCAAACATTCACTCTAAAATAGAAGATTGTTGTTTTTCGCAATATCTTTAGAAATTTGGGCTCTTTTAGTAACATAAACACTTGCGCTGAAGCAACTTTTATGGTCATTTCTTGTCTTTCAAGATTAATTCTGGGTTTTATTTTGTTTATTTGATGAAAATGAACAACAAAACACACCATGGAAACATTTTTGATTGATTGGTGACGAGTGAGATTTTCACCTAGAACCCAAAGGGGGGGGTATTGGCACTTTTCATGGAAAAATGTGAAAAATTAAATTTTCTAAAAATGAAATAAATGCCGTCTTAACACCTCAAACATTCACTCTAAAACAGAAGATTGTTGTTTTTCGCAATATTTTTAGAAATTTGGGCTCTTTAAGTAACATTAACACTTGCGCTGAAGCATCTTTTATGCTCATTTCATGTCTTTCAGGATTAATTCTGGGATTTATTTTGTTTATTTGATGAAAATGAACAATAATACACACCATGGAAACATTTTTGTTTGATTTGTGTCAAGTGAGATTTTCACCTAGAACCCAAAGGGGGGGGTATTGGCACTTTTCATGGAAAAATGTGAAAAATTAAATTTTGTAAAAATGAAATAAATGCCTTCTAAACACCTCAAACATTCCTCTAAAACAGAAGATTGTTGTTTTTCGCAATATTTTTAGAAATTTGGGCTCTTTAAGTAACATTAATACTTGCGCTGAAGCAACTTATATGCTCATTTCTTGTCTTTCAGGATTAATTCTGGGTTTTATTTTGTATATTTGATGAAAATGAACAACAATACACACCATGGAAACATTTTTGTTGATTTGCGTCAAGTGAGATTTTCACCTAGAACCCAAAGGGGGGGGTATTGGCACTTTTCATGGAAAAATGTGAAAATTTAAATTTTCTAAAAATGAAATAAATGCCTTCTAAACACCTCAAACATTCACTCTAAAACAGAAGATTGTTGTTTTTCGCAATATTTTTAGAAATTTGGGCTCTTTTAGTAACATTAACACTTGCGCTGAAGCATCTTTTATGCTGATTTCTTGGCTTTCTGGATTAATTCTGGGTTTTATTTGTTTATTTGATGAAAATAAACAACAATACACACCATGGAAATATTTTTGATTGATTTGTGTCGAGTGAGATTTTCACCTAGAACCCAAAGTGGGGGGTATTGGCACTTTTAATGGAAAAATGTGAAAAATTAAATTTTCTAAAAATGAAATAAATGCCTTCTAAACACCACAAACATTAACTCTAAAACAGAAGATTGTTGTTTTTCGCAATATTTTTAGAAATTTGGGCTCTTTTAGTAACATTTACACCTGGGCTGAAGCAACTTTTATGCTCATTTCTTGTCCTTCAAGATTAATTCTGGGTTTTATTTTGTTTATTTGATGAAAATGAACAACAATACACACCATGGAAACATTTTTGTTTGATTTGTGTCAATTGAGATTTTCACCTAGAACCCAAAGGGGGGGCTATTGGCACGTTTCATGGAAAAATGTGAAAAATTAAATTTTCTAAAAATGAAATAAATTCCTTCTAAACACCTCAAACATTCACTCTAAAACAGAAGATTGTTGTTTTTCGCAATACTTTTAGAAATATGGGCTCTTTTAGTAACATTAACACTTGGGCTGAAGCATCTTTTATGATATTTTATTGTCTTTCAGGATTCATTCTGGGTTTTATTTTGTTTATTTGATGAAAATGAACAACAATACACACCTTGGATACATTTTTGTTTGATTTGTGTCGAGTGAGATTTTCACCTAGAACCCAAAGGGGGGGGTATTGGCACTTTTCATGGAAAAATGTGAAAAATTAAATTTTCTAAAAATGAAATAAATTCCTTCTAAACACCTCAAACATTCACTCTAAAACAGGAGATTGTTGTTTTTCGCAATATTTTTAGAAATTTGGGCTCTTTTAGTAACATTAACACTTTCGCTGAAGCATCTTTTATGATCATTTATTGTCTTTCAGGATACATTCTGGGTTTTATTTTGTTAATTTGATGAAAATGAACAACAATACACACCTTGGATACATTTTTGTTTGATTTGTGTCGACTGAGATTTTCACCTAGAACCCAAAGGGGGGGATATTGGCACCTTTCATGGAAAAATGTGAAAAATTAAATTTTCTAAAAATGAAATAAATGCCTTCTAAACACCTCAAACATTCACTCTAAAACAGAAGATTGTTGTTTTTCGCAATATTTTTAGAAATTTGGGCTCTTTTAGTAACATTAACACCTGGGCTGAAGCATCTTTTATGATCATTTATTGTCTTTCAGGATACATTCTGGGTTTTATTTTGTTTATTTGATGAAAATGAACAACAATACACACCTTGGATACATTTTTGTTTGATTTGTTTCCAGTGAGATTTTCACCTAGAACCCAAAGGGGGGGTATTGGCACTTTCCATGGAAAAATGTGAAAAATTAAATTTTCTAAAAATGAAATAAATGCCTTCTAATCACCTCAAACATTTACTTTAAAACAGAAGATTGTTGTTTTTCGCAATATTTTTAGAAATTTGGGCTCTTTTAGTAACATTAACACCTGGGCTGAAGCATCTTTTATGATCATTTATTGTCTTTCAGGATTCATTCTGGGTTTTATTTTGTTTTTTTGATGAAAATGCACAACAATACATACTTTGGAAACATTTTTGATTGATTTGTGTCGAGTGAGATTTTCACCTAGAACCCAAAGGGGTATTGGCACTTTTCATGGAAAAATGTGAAAAATTAAATTTTCTAAAAATGAAATAAATGCCTTCTAAACACCACAAACATTAACTCTAAAACAGAAGATTGTTGTTTTTCGCAATATTTTTAGAAATTTGGGCTCTTTTAGTAACATTAACACCTGGGCTGAAGCATCTTTTATGATCATTTATTGTCTTTCAGGATTCATTCTGGGTTTTATTTTAATTATTTGATGAAAATGAACAACAATAAACACCATGGAAACATTTTTGTTTAATTTGTGTCGAGTGAGATTTTCACCTAGAACCCAAAGGGGGGGTATTGGCACTTTTCATGGAAAAATGTGAAAAATTAAATTTTCTAAAAATGAAATCAATGCCTTCTAAACACCTCAAACATTCACTCTTAAACAGAAGATTGTTGTTTTTCGCAATAATTTTAGAAATTTTGGCTCTTTTAGTAACATTAACACTTGCGCTGAAGCATCTTTTATGATCATTTCTTGTCTTTCAGGATTAATTCTGGGTTTTATTTGTTTATTTGATGAAAATACACAACAATACACACCATGGAAACATTTTTGATTGATTTGTGTCGAGTGAGATTTTCACCTAGAACCCAAAGGGGGGGTATTGGCACTTTTCATGGAAAAATGTAAAAAATTAAATTTTCTAAAAATGAAATAAATGCCTTCTAAACACCTCAAACATTCACTCTAAAACAGAAGATTGTTGTTTTTCGCAATATTTTTAGAAATTTGGGCTCTTTTAGTAACATTAACACTTGCGCTGAAGCATCATTTATGCTAATTTCTTGTCTTTCAGGATTAATTCTGGGTTTTATTTTGTTTATTTGATTAAAATAAACAACAATTCACACCATGAAAACATTTTTGTTTCATTTGTGTCGAGTGAGATTTTCACCTAGAACGCAAAGTGGGGTATTAACACTTTCATGGAAAAATGTAAAAAATTAAATTTTCTAAAAATGAAATACTACCTTGATCAAAAAGTTCCCGGAATATACCGTGTGGCGCTCCCATCGTTCCGATTTGAGTTATGTTTTTTTTTGTTAAATTGGTACATCTGTTGTTGATATTCCCTTTAAATCTTAGTGTCATAACGTGACATTTGCAAAAGTTACGTAGCCAAGAGTACATCTATCTCTGTGTGTGTTGGTGATTTTTTACAATTTCAGAAATGGATTTAAATTTGCAACAACGAACTTGTATTAAATTTTGCGTTAAAAACGGATTTAATGGCGCACGGACGTTGGAAATGTTGGAAAAGTGTTTCGGCAACGATTCTCTAAAAAAAACGGTCGTTTACCAGTGGCACGAGCGGTTCAGAAGTGGTCGTGAGTCAATCGAAGATGATGAACGCAGTGGCAGACCATCGACATCGAAAGTCGGTGAAAAAATTGATAAAGTAAAAGAAATGTTGGTCAATAACCGCAAATTAACCATCAGAGAAATAGCGGAGGACTTGAACATTGCCTATGGATCCGCCCAAGACATTGTGGTTAATGATTTGGGTTTCCGTCGTGTAGCAGCAAAGTTGGTGCCAAAAGACCTCAATTTCATGCAAAAAAGAGACCGTGTTGACGTCGCAAAAGACATGATTTGCGAGGCTGAATCCGATCCCACATTCATCAAAAGGATCATTACTGGAGACGAGACGTGGGTTTATGAGTACGACACGCAATCCAGACATCAGGCAAGTGAATGGCGTTCACCAAATGAGCCGAGACCAAAAAAACCACGTCGTTTTCAGTCAAAAAAGAAGGCAATGCTGACGGTTTTCATGGATTACAACGGTGTAGTGCATCATGAATTTTTGCCAGAAGGCCAGACAGTAAACAAAGAGTATTATTTGGGCGTTATGAGACGTTTGCGTGAAGCAATTCGCCGAAAGAGACCAGAAATGTGGGCAGAAAACTCGTGGATTTTGCACCATGATAACGCACCGTCGCACAGTGCTATCATTATTCGTAATTTTTTGACGAAAAATGCAACAAAGACCATCCAACAGCCACCGAATTCACCTGATTTGGCTCCCTGTGACTTCTTTCTGTTCAATCGAGTTAAAAAACCATTACGGGGAACGCGTTTTAGCAGCCGAGAGGATGTAATGGAAAAATCGCAGGAAGCACTGATGGACATACCGAAAACCGACCGTAACTTTTGCAAATGTCACGTTATGGCACTAAGATTTAAAGGGAATATCAACAACAGATGTACATATTTAACAAAAAAAAACATAACTCAAATCGGAACGATGGGAGCGCCACACGGTGGTTATTCCGGGAACTTTTTGATCAAGGTAGTAAATGCCTTCTAAATACCTCAAACTTTCACTCTAAAATAGAAGATTGTTGTTTTTCGCAATATCTTTAGAAATTTGGGCTCTTTTAGTGACATAAACACTTGCGCTGAAGCAACTTTTATGGTCATTTCTTGTCTTTCAAGATTAATTCTGGGTTTTATTTTGTTTATTTGATGAAAATGAACAACAATACACACCATGGAAACATTTTTGATTGATTGGTGACGAGTGAGATTTTCACCTAGAACCCAAAGGGGGGGGTATTGGCACTTTTCATGGAAAAATGTGAAAAATTAAATTTTCTAAAAATGAAATAAATGCCGTCTTAACACCTCAAACATTCACTCTAAAACAGAAGATTGTTGTTTTTCGCAATATTTTTAGAAATTTGGGCTCTTTAAGTAACATTAACACTTGCGCTGAAGCATCTTTTATGCTCATTTCATGTCTTTCAGGATTAATTCTGGGTTTTATTTTGTTTATTTGATGAAAATGAACAATAATACACACCATGGAAACATTTTTGTTTGATTTGTGTCAAGTGAGATTTTCACCTAGAACCCAAAGGGGGGGGTATTGGCACTTTTCATGGAAAAATGTGAAAAATTAAATTTTGTAAAAATGAAATAAATGCCTTCTAAACACCTCAAACATTCACTCAAAAACAGAAGATTGTTGTTTTTCGCAATATTTTTAGAAATTTGGGCTCTTTAAGTAACATTAATACTTGCGCTGAAGCAACTTTTATGCTCATTTCTTGTCTTTCAGGATTAATTCTGGGTTTTATTTTGTATATTTGATGAAAATGAACAACAATACACACCATGGAAACATTTTTGTTGATTTGCGTCAAGTGAGATTTTCACCTAGAACCAGCCCAAAGGGGGGGGTATTGGCACTTTTCATGGAAAAATGTGAAAATTTAAATTTTCTAAAAATGAAATAAATGCCTTCTAAACACCTCAAACATTCACTCCAAAACAGAAGATTGTTGTTTTTCGCAATATTTTTAGAAATTTGGGCTCTTTTAGTAACATTAACGCTTGCGCTGAAGCATCTTTTATGCTCATTTCTTGGCTTTCTGGATTAATTCTGGGTTTTATTTGTTTATTTGATGAAAATAAACAACAATACACACCATGGAAATATTTTTGATTGATTTGTGTCGAGTGAGATTTTCACCTAGAACCCAAAGTGGGGGGTATTGGCACTTTTAATGGAAAAAAGTGAAAAATTAAATTTTCTAAAAATGAAATAAATGCCTTCTAAACACCACAAACATTAACTCTAAAACAGAAGATTGTTGTTTTTCTCAATATTTTTAGAAATTTGGGCTCTTTTAGTAACATTTACACCTGGGCTGAAGCAACTTTTATGCTCATTTCTTGTCCTTCAAGATTAATTCTGGGTTTTATTTTGTTTATTTGATGAAAATGAACAACAATACACACCATGGAAACATTTTTGTTTGATTTGTGTCAATTGAGATTTTCACCTAGAACCCGAAGGGGGGCTATTGGCACGTTTCATGGAAAAATGTGAAAAATTAAATTTTCTAAAAATGAAATAAATTCCTTCTAAACACCTCAAACATTCACTCTAAAACAGAAGATTGTTGTTTTTCGCAATACTTTCAGAAATATGGGCTCTTTTAGTAACATTAACACTTAGGCTGAAGCATCTTTTATGATATTTTATTGTCTTTCAGGATTCATTCTGGGTTTTATTTTGTTTATTTGTTGAAAATGAACAACAATACACACCTTGGATACATTTTTGTTTGATTTGTGTCGACTGAGATTTTCACCTAGAACCCAAAGGGGGGATATTGGCACCTTTCATGGAAAAATGTGAAAAATTAAATTTTCTAAAAATGAAATAAATGCCTTCTAAACACCTCAAACATTCACTCTAAAACAGAAGATTGTTGTTTTTCGCAATATTTTTAGAAATTTGGGCTCTTTTAGTAACATTAACACCTGGGCTGAAGCATCTTTTATGATCATTTATTGTCTTTCAGGATACATTCTGGGTTTTATTTTGTTTATTTGATGAAAATGAACAACAATACACACCTTGGATACATTTTTGTTTGATTTGTTTCCAGTGAGATTTTCACCTAGAACCCAAAGGGGGGGTATTGGCACTTTCCATGGAAAAATGTGAAAAATTAAATTTTCTAAAAATGAAATAAATGCCTTCTAATCACCTCAAACATTTACTTTAAAACAGAAGATTGTTGTTTTTCGCAATATTTTTAGAAATTTGGGCTCTTTTAGTAAAATTAACACTTGCGCTGAAGCATCTTTTATGATCTTTTACTGTCTTTCAGGATTCATTCTGGGTTTTATTTTGTTTATTTGATGAAAATGAACAACAATACACACCTTGGATACATTTTTGTTTGATTTGTTTCCAGTGAGACTTTCACCTAGAACCCAAAGGGGGGGTATTGGCACTTTCCATGGAAAAATGTGAAAAATTAAATTTTCTAAAAATGAAATAAATGCCTTCTATACAACTCAAACATTCACTTTAAAAAAGAAGATTGTTGTTTTTCGCAATGTTTTTAGAAATTTGGGCTCTATTAGTAAAATTGACACTTGCGCTGAAGCAACTTTTATGGTCATTTCTTGTCTTTCAAGATTAATTCTGGGTTTTATTTTGTTTATTTGATGAAAATGAACAACAATACACACCATGGAAACATTTTTGATTGATTGGTGACGAGTGAGATTTTCACCTAGAACCCAAAGGGGGGGGTATTGGCACTTTTCATGGAAAAATGTGAAAAATTAAATTTTCTAAAAATTAAATAAATGCCGTCTTAACACCTCAAACATTCACTCTAAAACAGAAGATTGTTGTTTTTCGCAATATTTTTAGAAATTTGGGCTCTTTAAGTAACATTAACACTTGCGCTGAAGCATCTTTTATGCTCATTTCATGTCTTTCAGGATTAATTCTGGGTTTTATTTTGTTTATTTGATGAAAATGAACAATAATACACACCATGGAAACATTTTTGTTTGATTTGTGTCAAGTGAGATTTTCACCTAGAACCCAAAGGGGGGGGTATTGGCACTTTTCATGGAAAAATGTGAAAAATTTAATTTTGTAAAAATGAAATAAATGCCTTCTAAACACCTCAAACATTCACTCAAAAACAGAAGATTGTTGTTTTTCGCAATATTTTTAGAAATTTGGGCTCTTTAAGTAACATTAATACTTGCGCTGAAGCAACTTTTATGCTCATTTCTTGTCTTTCAGGATTAATTCTGGGTTTTATTTTGTATATTTGATGAAAATGAACAACAATACACACCATGGAAACATTTTTGTTGATTTGCGTCAAGTGAGATTTTCACCTAGAACCAGCCCAAAGGGGGGGGTATTGGCACTTTTCATGGAAAAATGTGAAAATTTAAATTTTCTAAAAATGAAATAAATGCCTTCTAAACACCTCAAACATTCACTCTAAAACAGAAGATTGTTGTTTTTCGCAATATTTTTAGAAATTTGGGCTCTTTTAGTAACATTAACGCTTGCGCTGAAGCATCTTTTATGCTCATTTCTTGGCTTTCTGGATTAATTCTGGGTTTTATTTGTTTATTTGATGAAAATAAACAACAATACACACCATGGAAATATTTTTGATTGATTTGTGTCGAGTGAGATTTTCACCTAGAACCCAAAGTGGGGGGTATTGGCACTTTTAATGGAAAAAAGTGAAAAATTAAATTTTCTAAAAATGAAATAAATGCCTTCTAAACACCACAAACATTAACTCTAAAACAGAAGATTGGTTTTTTTCACAATATTTTTAGAAATTTGGGCTCTTTTAGTAACATTTACACCTGGGCTGAAGCAACTTTTATGCTCATTTCTTGTCCTTCAAGATTATTTCTGGGTTTTATTTTGTTTATTTGATGAAAATGAACAACAATACACACCATGGAAACATTTTTGTTTGATTTGTGTCAATTGAGATTTTCACCTAGAACCCGAAGGGGGGCTATTGGCACGTTTCATGGAAAAATGTGAAAAATTAAATTTTCTAAAAATGAAATAAATTCCTTCTAAACACCTCAAACATTCACTCTAAAACAGAAGATTGTTGTTTTTCGCAATACTTTCAGAAATATGGGCTCTTTTAGTAACATTAACACTTAGGCTGAAGCATCTTTTATGATATTTTATTGTCTTTCAGGATTCATTCTGGGTTTTATTTTGTTTATTTGATGAAAATGAACAACAATACACACCTTGGATACATTTTTGTTTGATTTGTGTCTAGTGAGATTTTCACCTAGAACCCAAAGGGGGGGGTATTGGCACTTTTCATGGAAAAATGTGAAAAATTAAATTTTCTAAAAATGAAATAAATGCCTTCTAAACACCTCAAACATTCACTCTAAAACAGAAGATTGTTGTTTTTCGCAATACTTTTAGAAATTTGGGCTCTTTTAGTAACATTAACACTTTCGCTGAAGCATCTTTTATGATCATTTATTGTCTTTCAGGATACATTCTGGGTTTTATTTTGTTAATTTGATGAAAATGAACAACAATACACACCTTGGATACATTTTTGTTTGATTTGTGTCGACTGAGATTTTCACCTAGAACCCAAAGGGGGGGATATTGGCACCTTTCATGGAAAAATGTGAAAAATTAAATTTTCTAAAAATGAAATAAATGCCTTCTAAACACCTCAAACATTCACTCTAAAACAGAAGATTGTTGTTTTTCGCAATATTTTTAGAAATTTGGGCTCTTTTAGTAACATTAACACCTGGGCTGAAGCATCTTTTATGATCATTTATTGTCTTTCAGGATACATTCTGGGTTTTATTTTGTTTATTTGATGAAAATGAACAACAATACACACCTTGGATACATTTTTGTTTGATTTGTTTCCAGTGAGATTTTCACCTAC
The DNA here is from genome assembly GCF_022747635.1 of Hetaerina americana. Taxonomy (NCBI): domain Eukaryota; kingdom Metazoa; phylum Arthropoda; class Insecta; order Odonata; family Calopterygidae; genus Hetaerina; species Hetaerina americana. The sequence goes on from NW_027286832.1 coordinate 209,038, forward strand.
AACCCAAAGGGGGGGTATTGGCACTTTCCATGGAAAAATGTGAAAAATTAAATTTTCTAAAAATGAAATAAATGCCTTCTAATCACCTCAAACATTTACTTTAAAACAGAAGATGGTTGTTTTTCGCAATATTTTTAGAAATTTGGGCTCTTTTAGTAAAATTAACACTTGCGCTGAAGCATCTTTTATGATCTTTTACTGTCTTTCAGGATTCATTCTGGGTTTTATTTTGTTTATTTGATGAAAATGAACAACAATACACACCTTAGATACATTTTTGTTTGATTTGTTTCCAGTGAGACTTTCACCTAGAACCCAAAGGGGGGGTATTGGCACTTTCCATGGAAAAATGTGAAAAATTAAATTTTCTAAAAATGAAATAAATGCCTTCTATACAACTCAAACATTCACTTTAAAAAAGAAGATTGTTGTTTTTCGCAATATTTTTAGAAATTTGGGCTCTATTAGTAAAATTGACACTTGCGCTGAAGCATCTTTTATGATCATTTATTGTCTTTCAGGATTCATTCTGGGTTTTATTTTAATTATTTGATGAAAATGAACAACAAAAAAACACCATGGAAACATTTTTGTTTAATTTGTGTCGAGTGAGATTTTCACCTAGAACCCAAAGGGGGGGGTATTGGCACTTTTCATGGAAAAATGTGAAAAATTAAATTTTCTAAAAATGAAATAAATGCCTTCTAATCACCTCAAACATTTACTTTAAAACAGAAGATGGTTGTTTTTCGCAATATTTTTAGAAATTTGGGCTCTTTTAGTAAAATTAACACTTGCGCTGAAGCATCTTTTATGATCTTTTACTGTCTTTCAGGATTCATTCTGGGTTTTATTTTGTTTATTTGATGAAAATGAACAACAATACACACCTTAGATACATTTTTGTTTGATTTGTTTCCAGTGAGATTTTCACCTAGAACCCGAAGGGGGGCTATTGGCACGTTTCATGGAAAAATGTGAAAAATTAAATTTTCTAAAAATGAAATAAATTCCTTCTAAACACCTCAAACATTCACTCTAAAACAGAAGATTGTTGTTTTTCGCAATACTTTCAGAAATATGGGCTCTTTTAGTAACATTAACACTTAGGCTGAAGCATCTTTTATGATATTTTATTGTCTTTCAGGATTCATTCTGGGTTTTATTTTGTTTATTTGATGAAAATGAACAACAATACACACCTTGGATACATTTTTGTTTGATTTGTGTCTAGTGAGATTTTCACCTAGAACCCAAAGGGGGGGGTATTGGCACTTTTCATGGAAAAATGTGAAAAATTAAATTTTCTAAAAATGAAATAAATGCCTTCTAAACACCTCAAACATTCACTCTAAAACAGAAGATTGTTGTTTTTCGCAATATTTTTAGAAATTTGGGCTCTTTTAGTAACATTAACACTTTCGCTGAAGCATCTTTTATGATCATTTATTGTCTTTCAGGATACATTCTGGGTTTTATTTTGTTAATTTGATGAAAATGAACAACAATACACACCTTGGATACATTTTTGTTTGATTTGTGTCGACTGAGATTTTCACCTAGAACCCGAAGGGGGGCTATTGGCACGTTTCATGGAAAAATGTGAAAAATTAAATTTTCTAAAAATGAAATAAATTCCTTCTAAACACCTCAAACATTCACTCTAAAACAGAAGATTGTTGTTTTTCGCAATACTTTCAGAAATATGGGCTCTTTTAGTAACATTAACACTTAGGCTGAAGCATCTTTTATGATATTTTATTGTCTTTCAGGATTCATTCTGGGTTTTATTTTGTTTATTTGATGAAAATGAACAATAATACACACCTTGGATACATTTTTGTTTGATTTGTGTCTAGTGAGATTTTCACCTAGAACCCAAAGGGGGGGGTATTGGCACTTTTCATGGAAAAATGTGAAAAATTAAATTTTCTAAAAATGAAATAAATGCCTTCTAAACACCTCAAACATTCACTCTAAAACAGAAGATTGTTGTTTTTCGCAATATTTTTAGAAATTTGGGCTCTTTTAGTAACATTAACACTTTCGCTGAAGCATCTTTTATGATCATTTATTGTCTTTCAGGATACATTCTGGGTTTTATTTTGTTAATTTGATGAAAATGAACAACAATACACACCTTGGATACATTTTTGTTTGATTTGTTTCCAGTGAGATTTTCACCTAGAACCCAAAGGGGGGGTATTGGCACTTTCCATGGAAAAATGTGAAAAATTAAATTTTCTAAAAATGAAATAAATGCCTTCTAATCACCTCAAACATTTACTTTAAAACAGAAGATGGTTGTTTTTCGCAATATTTTTAGAAATTTGGGCTCTTTTAGTAAAATTAACACTTGCGCTGAAGCATCTTTTATGATCTTTTACTGTCTTTCAGGATTCATTCTGGGTTTTATTTTGTTTATTTGATGAAAATGAACAACAATACACACCTTAGATACATTTTTGTTTGATTTGTTTCCAGTGAGACTTTCACCTAGAACCCAAAGGGGGGGTATTGGCACTTTCCATGGAAAAATGTGAAAAATTAAATTTTCTAAAAATGAAATAAATGCCTTCTATACAACTCAAACATTCACTTTAAAAAAGAAGATTGTTGTTTTTCGCAATATTTTTAGAAATTTGGGCTCTATTAGTAAAATTGACACTTGCGCTGAAGCATCTTTTATGATCATTTATTGTCTTTCAGGATTCATTCTGGGTTTTATTTTAATTATTTGATGAAAATGAACAACAATAAACACCATGGAAACATTTTTGTTTAATTTCTGTCGAGTGAGATTTTCACCTAGAACCCAAAGGGGGGGGTATTGTCACTTTTCATGGAAAAATGTGAAAAATTAAATTTTCTAAAAATGAAATCAATGCCTTCTAAACACCTCAAACATTCACTCTTAAACAGAAGATTGTTGTTTTTCGCAATAATTTTAGAAATTTTGGCTCTTTTAGTAACATTAACACTTGCGCTGAAGCATCTTTTATGATCTTTTATTGTCTTTCAGGATTCATTCTGGGTTTTATTTTGTTTATTTGATGAAAATGAACAACAATACACACCTTGGATACATTTTTGTTTGATTTGTGTCGAGTGAGATTTTCACCTAGAACCCAAAGGGGGGGATATTGGCACTTTTCATGGAAAAATGTGAAAAATTAAATTTTCTAAAAATGAAATAAATGCCTTCTAAACACCTCAAACATTCACTCTAAAACAGAAGATTGTTGTTTTTCGCAATATTTTTAGAAATTTGGGCTCTTTTAGTAACATTAACACCTGGGCTGAAGCATCTACTATGATCATTTCTTGTCTTTCAGGATTAATTCTGGGTTTTATTTGTTTATGTGATGAAAATGAACAACAATACACACCATGGAAACATTTTTCATTGATTTGTGTCGAGTGAGATTTTCACCTAGAACCCAAAGGGGGGGGTATTGGCACTTTTCATGGAAAAATGTAAAAAATTAAATTTTCTAAAAATGAAATAAATGCCTTCTAAACACCTCAAACATTCACTCTAAAACAGAAGATTGTTGTTTTTCGCAATATTTTTAGAAATTTGGGCTCTTTAAATAACATTAACACTTGCGCTGAAGCATCATTTATGCTAATTTCTTGTCTTTCAGGATTAATTCTGGGTTTTATTTTGTTTATTTGATTAAAATAAACAACAATTCACACCATGAAAACATTTTTGTTTCATTTGTGTCGAGTGAGATTTTCACCTAGAACGCAAAGGGGGGTATTAACACTTTCATGGAAAAATGTAAAAAATTAAATTTTCTAAAAATGAAATACTACCTTGATCAAAAAGTTCCCGGAATATACCGTGTGGCGCTCCCATCGTTCCGATTTGAGTTATGTTTTTTTTTGTTAAATTGGTACATCTGTTGTTGATATTCCCTTTAAATCTTAGTGTCATAACTTGACATTTGCAAAAGTTACGTAGCCAAGAGTACATCTATCTCTGTGTGTGTTGGCGATTTTTTACAATTTCAGAAATGGATTTAAATTTGCAACAACGAACTTGTATTAAATTTTGCGTAAAAAACGGATTTAGTGGCGCACGGACGTTGGAAATGTTGGAAAAGTGTTTCGGCAACGATTCTCTAAAAAAAACGGTCGTTTACCAGTGGCACGAGCGGTTCAGAAGTGGTCGTGAGTCAATCGAAGATGATGAACGCAGTGGCAGACCATCGACATCGAAAGTCGGTGAAAAAATTGATAAAGTAAAAGAAATGTTGGTCAATAACCGCAAATTAACCATCAGAGAAATAGCGGAGGACTTGAACATTGCCTATGGATCCGCCCAAGACATTGTGGTTAATGATTTGGGTTTCCGTCGTGTAGCAGCAAAGTTGGTGCCAAAAGACCTCAATTTCATGCAAAAAAGAGACCGTGTTGACGTCGCAAAAGACATGATTAGCGAGGCTGAATCCGATCCCACATTCATCAAAAGGATCATTACTGGAGACGAGACGTGGGTTTATGAGTACGACACGCAATCCAGACATCAGGCAAGTGAATGGCGTTCACCAAATGAGCCGAGACCAAAAAAACCACGTCGTTTTCAGTCAAAAAAGAAGGCAATGCTGACGGTTTTCATGGATTACAACGGTGTAGTGCATCATGAATTTTTGCCAGAAGGCCAGACAGTAAACAAAGAGTATTATTTGGGCGTTATGAGACGTTTGCGTGAAGCAATTCGCCGAAAGAGACCAGAAATGTGGGCAGAAAACTCGTGGATTTTGCACCATGATAACGCACCGTCGCACAGTGCTATCATTATTCGTAATTTTTTGACGAAAAATGCAACAAATACCATCCAACAGCCACCGAATTCACCTGATTTGGCTCCCTGTGACTTCTTTCTGTTCAATCGAGTTAAAAAACCATTACGGGGAACGCGTTTTAGCAGCCGAGAGGATGTAATGGAAAAATCGCAGGAAGCACTGATGGACATACCGAAAACCGACCGTAACTTTTGCAAATGTCAAGTTATGGCACTAAGATTTAAAGGGAATATCAACAACAGATGTACCAATTTAACAAAAAAAAACATAACTCAAATCGGAACGATGGGAGCGCCACACGGTTGTTATTCCGGGAACTTTTTGATCAAGGTAGTAAATGCCTTCTAAATACCTCAAACATTCACTCTAAAATAGAAGATTGTTGTTTTTCGCAATATCTTTAGAAATTTGGGCTCTTTTAGTAACATAAACACTTGCGCTGAGCAACTTTTATGGTCATTTCTTGTCTTTCAAGATTAATTCTGGGTTTTATTTTGTTTATTTGATGAAAATGAACAACAATACACACCATGGAAACATTTTTGATTGATTGCTGACGAGTGAGATTTTCACCTAGAACCCAAAGGGGGGGGTATTGGCACTTTTCATGGAAAAATGTGAAAAATTAAATTTTCTAAAAATGAAATAAATGCCGTCTTAACACCTCAAACATTCACTCTAAAACAGAAGATTGTTGTTTTTCGCAATATTTTTAGAAATTTGGGCTCTTTAAGTAACATTAACACTTGCGCTGAAGCATCTTTTATGCTCATTTCATGTCTTTCAGGATTAATTCTGGGTTTTATTTTGTTTATTTGATGAAAATGAACAATAATACACACCATGGAAACATTTTTGTTTGATTTGTGTCAAGTGAGATTTTCACCTAGAACCCAAAGGGGGGGTATTGGCACTTTTCATGGAAAAATGTGAAAAATTAAATTTTGTAAAAATGAAATAAATGCCTTCTAAACACCTCAAACATTCACTCTAAAACAGAAGATTGTTGTTTTTCGCAATATTTTTAGAAATTTGGGCTCTTTAAGTAACATTAATACTTGCGCTGAAGCAACTTTTATGCTCATTTCTTGTCTTTCAGGATTAATTCTGGGTTTTATTTTGTATATTTGATGAAAATGAACAACAATACACACCATGGAAACATTTTTGTTGATTTGCGTCAAGTGAGATTTTCACCTAGAACCCAAAGGGGGGGGTATTGGCACTTTTCATGGAAAAATGTGAAAATTTAAATTTTCTAAAAATGAAATAAATGCCTTCTAAACACCTCAAACATTAACTCTAAAACAGAAGATTGTTGTTTTTCGCAATATTTTTAGAAATTTGGGCTCTTTTAGTAACATTTACACCTGGGCTGAAGCAACTTTTATGCTCATTTCTTGTCCTTCAAGATTAATTCTGGGTTTTATTTTGTTTATTTGATGAAAATGAACAACAATACACACCATGGAAACATTTTTGTTTGATTTGTGTCCATTGAGATTTTCACCTAGAACCCAAAGGGGGGGCTATTGGCACGTTTCATGGAAAAATGTGAAAAATTAAATTTTCTAAAAATGAAATAAATTCCTTCTAAACACCTCAAACATTCACTCTAAAACAGAAGATTGTTGTTTTTCGCAATACTTTTAGAAATATGGGCTCTTTTAGTAACATTAACACTTGGGCTGAAGCATCTTTTATGCTCATTTCTTGTCTTTCAGGATTAATTCTGGGTTTTATTTTGTTTATTTGATGAAAATGAACAACAATACACACCTTGGATACATTTTTGTTTGATTTGTGTCGAGTGAGATTTTCACCTAGAACCCAAAGGCACGTATTGGCAAAGGCACGTAAGGCAAAGTATTGGCACTTTTCATGGAAAAATGTGAAAAATTAAATTTTCTAAAAATGAAATAAATGCCTTCTAAACACCTCAAACATTCACTCTAAAACAGAAGATTGTTGTTTTTTCGCAATATTTTTAGAAATTTGGGCTCTTTTAGTAACATTAACACTTTCGCTGAAGCATCTTTTATGATCATTTATTGTCTTTCAGGATACATTCTGGGTTTTATTTGTTAATTTGATGAAAATGAACAACAATACACACCTTGGATACATTTTTGTTTGATTTGTGTCGACTGAGATTTTCACCTAGAACCCAAAGGGGGGGGTATTGGCACTTTTCATGGAAAAATGTAAAAAATTAAATTTTCTAAAAATGAAATAAATGCCTTCTAAACACCTCAAACATTCACTCTAAAACAGAAGATTGTTGTTTTTTCGCAATATTTTTAGAAATTTGGGCTCTTTAAAATAACATTAACACTTGCGCTGAAGCATCATTTATGCTAATTTCTTGTCTTTCAGGATTAATTCTGGGTTTTATTTTGTTTATTTGATTAAAATAAACAACAATTCACACCATGAAAACATTTTTGTTTCATTTGTGTCGAGTGAGATTTTCACCTAGAACGCAAAGGGGGGTATTAACACTTTCATGGAAAAATGTAAAAAATTAAATTTTCTAAAAATGAAATACTACCTTGATCAAAAAGTTCCCGGAATATACCGTGTGGCGCTCCCATCGTTCCGATTTGAGTTATGTTTTTTTTTGTTAAATTGGTACATCTGTTGTTGATATTCCCTTTAAATCTTAGTGTCATAACTTGACATTTGCAAAAGTTACGTAGCCAAGAGTACATCTATCTCTGTGTGTGTTGGCGATTTTTTACAATTTCAGAAATGGATTTAAATTTGCAACAACGAACTTGTATTAAATTTTGCGTAAAAAAACGGATTTAGTGGCGCACGGACGTTGGAAATGTTGGAAAAGTGTTTCGGCAACGATTCTCTAAAAAAAACGGTCGTTTACCAGTGGCACGAGCGGTTCAGAAGTGGTCGTGAGTCAATCGAAGATGATGAACGCAGTGGCAGACCATCGACATCGAAAGTCGGTGAAAAAATTGATAAAGTAAAAGAAATGTTGGTCAATAACCGCAAATTAACCATCAGAGAAATAGCGGAGGACTTGAACATTGCCTATGGATCCGCCCAAGACATTGTGGTTAATGATTTGGGTTTCCGTCGTGTAGCAGCAAAGTTGGTGCCAAAAGACCTCAATTTCATGCAAAAAAGAGACCGTGTTGACGTCGCAAAAGACATGATTAGCGAGGCTGAATCCGATCCCACATTCATCAAAAGGATCATTACTGGAGACGAGACGTGGGTTTATGAGTACGACACGCAATCCAGACATCAGGCAAGTGAATGGCGTTCACCAAATGAGCCGAGACCAAAAAAACCACGTCGTTTTCAGTCAAAAAAGAAGGCAATGCTGACGGTTTTCATGGATTACAACGGTGTAGTGCATCATGAATTTTTGCCAGAAGGCCAGACAGTAAACAAAGAGTATTATTTGGGCGTTATGAGACGTTTGCGTGAAGCAATTCGCCGAAAGAGACCAGAAATGTGGGCAGAAAACTCGTGGATTTTGCACCATGATAACGCACCGTCGCACAGTGCTATCATTATTCGTAATTTTTTGACGAAAAATGCAACAAATACCATCCAACAGCCACCGAATTCACCTGATTTGGCTCCCTGTGACTTCTTTCTGTTCAATCGAGTTAAAAAACCATTACGGGGAACGCGTTTTAGCAGCCGAGAGGATGTAATGGAAAAATCGCAGGAAGCACTGATGGACATACCGAAAACCGACCGTAACTTTTGCAAATGTCAAGTTATGGCACTAAGATTTAAAGGGAATATCAACAACAGATGTACCAATTTAACAAAAAAAAACATAACTCAAATCGGAACGATGGGAGCGCCACACGGTTGTTATTCCGGGAACTTTTTGATCAAGGTAGTAAATGCCTTCTAAATACCTCAAACATTCACTCTAAAATAGAAGATTGTTGTTTTTCGCAATATCTTTAGAAATTTGGGCTCTTTTAGTAACATAAACACTTGCGCTGAGCAACTTTTATGGTCATTTCTTGTCTTTCAAGATTAATTCTGGGTTTTATTTTGTTTATTTGATGAAAATGAACAACAATACACACCATGGAAACATTTTTGATTGATTGCTGACGAGTGAGATTTTCACCTAGAACCCAAAGGGGGGGGTATTGGCACTTTTCATGGAAAAATGTGAAAAATTAAATTTTCTAAAAATGAAATAAATGCCGTCTTAACACCTCAAACATTCACTCTAAAACAGAAGATTGTTGTTTTTCGCAATATTTTTAGAAATTTGGGCTCTTTAAGTAACATTAACACTTGCGCTGAAGCATCTTTTATGCTCATTTCATGTCTTTCAGGATTAATTCTGGGTTTTATTTTGTTTATTTGATGAAAATGAACAATAATACACACCATGGAAACATTTTTGTTTGATTTGTGTCAAGTGAGATTTTCACCTAGAACCCAAAGGGGGGGTATTGGCACTTTTCATGGAAAAATGTGAAAAATTAAATTTTGTAAAAATGAAATAAATGCCTTCTAAACACCTCAAACATTCACTCTAAAACAGAAGATTGTTGTTTTTCGCAATATTTTTAGAAATTTGGGCTCTTTAAGTAACATTAATACTTGCGCTGAAGCAACTTTTATGCTCATTTCTTGTCTTTCAGGATTAATTCTGGGTTTTATTTTGTATATTTGATGAAAATGAACAACAATACACACCATGGAAACATTTTTGTTGATTTGCGTCAAGTGAGATTTTCACCTAGAACCCAAAGGGGGGGGTATTGGCACTTTTCATGGAAAAATGTGAAAATTTAAATTTTCTAAAAATGAAATAAATGCCTTCTAAACACCTCAAACATTAACTCTAAAACAGAAGATTGTTGTTTTTCGCAATATTTTTAGAAATTTGGGCTCTTTTAGTAACATTTACACCTGGGCTGAAGCAACTTTTATGCTCATTTCTTGTCCTTCAAGATTAATTCTGGGTTTTATTTTGTTTATTTGATGAAAATGAACAACAATACACACCATGGAAACATTTTTGTTTGATTTGTGTCCATTGAGATTTTCACCTAGAACCCAAAGGGGGGGCTATTGGCACGTTTCATGGAAAAATGTGAAAAATTAAATTTTCTAAAAATGAAATAAATTCCTTCTAAACACCTCAAACATTCACTCTAAAACAGAAGATTGTTGTTTTTCGCAATACTTTTAGAAATATGGGCTCTTTTAGTAACATTAACACTTGGGCTGAAGCATCTTTTATGCTCATTTCTTGTCTTTCAGGATTAATTCTGGGTTTTATTTTGTTTATTTGATGAAAATGAACAACAATACACACCTTGGATACATTTTTGTTTGATTTGTGTCGAGTGAGATTTTCACCTAGAACCCAAAGGCACGTATTGGCAAAGGCACGTAAGGCAAAGTATTGGCACTTTTCATGGAAAAATGTGAAAAATTAAATTTTCTAAAAATGAAATAAATGCCTTCTAAACACCTCAAACATTCACTCTTAAACAGAAGATTGTTGTTTTTCGCAATATTTTTAGAAATTTGGGCTCTTTTAGTAACATTAACACTTTCGCTGAAGCATCTTTTATGATCATTTATTGTCTTTCAGGATACATTCTGGGTTTTATTTTGTTAATTTGATGAAAATGAACAACAATACACACCTTGGATACATTTTTGTTTGATTTGTGTCGACTGAGATTTTCACCTAGAACCCAAAGGGGGGGGCATTGGCACCTTTCATGGAAAAATGTGAAAAATTAAATTTTCTAAAAATGAAATAAATGCCTTCTAAACACCTCAAACATTCACTCTAAAACAGAAGATTGTTGTTTTTCGCAATATTTTTAGAAATTTGGGCTCTTTTAGTAACATTAACACCTGGGCTGAAGCATCTTTTATGATCATTTATTGTCTTTCAGGATACATTCTGGGTTTTATTTTGTTTATTTGATGAAAATGAACAACAATACACACCTTGGATACATTTTTGTTTGACTTGTTTCCAGTGAGATTTTCACCTAGAACCCAAAGGGGGGGTATTGGCACTTTCCATGGAAAAATGTGAAAAATTAAATTTTCTAAAAATGAAATAAATGCCGTCTAAACAACTCAAACATTCACTTTAAAAAAGAAGATTGTTGTTTTTCGCAATATTTTTAGAAATTTGGGCTCTATTAGTAAAATTGACACTTGCGCTGAAGCATCTTTTATGATCTTTTACTGTCTTTCAGGATTCATTCTGGGTTTTATTTTGTTTATTTGATGAAAATGAACAACAATACACACCTTGGATACATTTTTGTTTGATTTGTGTCGAGTGAGATTTTCACCTAGAACCCAAAGGGGGGGGGTTGGCAATTGGCACTTATCATGGAAAAATGTGAAAAATTAAATTTTCTAATAATGAAATAAATGCCTTCTAAACACCTCAAACATTCACTCTAAAAAAAAAGATTGTTGTTTTTCGCAATATTTTCAGAAATTTGGGCTCTTTTAGTAACATTAACACTTGCACTGAAGCATCTTTTATGCTCATTTCTTGTCTTTCAATATTAATTCTGGGTTTTATTTGTTTATTTGATGAAAATGAACAACAATACACACCATGGAAACATTTTTGATTGATTGGTGACGAGTGAGATTTTCACCTAGAACCCAAAGGGGGGGGTATTGGCACTTTTCATGGAAAAATGTGAAAAATTAGATTTTCTAAAAATGAAATAAATGCCTTTTAAACACCTCAAACATTCACTCTAAAACAGAAGATTGTTGTTTTTCGCAATATTTTTAGAAATTTGGGCTCTTTTAGTAACATTAACACCTGGGCTGAAGCATCTTTTATGATCATTTATTGTCTTTCAGGATTCATTCTGGGTTTTATTTTAATTATTTGATGAAAATGAACAACAATAAACACCATGGAAACATTTTTGTTTAATTTGTGTCGAGTGAGATTTTCACCTAGAACCCAAAGGGTGGGGTATTGGCACTTTTCATGGAAAAATGTAAAATTAAATTTTCTAAAAATGAAATAAATGCCTTCTAAACACCTCAAACATTCACTCTAAAACAGAAGATTGTTGTTTTTCGCAATATTTTTAGAAATTTGGGCTCTTTTAGTAAAATTAACACTTGCGCTGAAAAATCTTTTATGATCTTTTACTGTCTTTCAGGATTCATTCTGGGTTTTATTTTTTTTATTTGATGAAAATGAGCAACAATACACACCTTGGATACATTTTTGTTTGATTTGTGTCGAGTGAGATTTTCACCTAGAACCCAAAGGGGGGGGTATTGGCACTTTTCATGGAAAAATGTGAAAAATTAAATTTTCTAAAAATGAAATAAATGCCTTCTAAACACCTCAAACATTCACTCTAAAACAGAAGATTGTAATTTTTCGCAAAATTTTTAGAAATTTGGGCTCTTTTAGTAACATTAACACTTGCGCTGAAGCAACTTTTATGCTCATTTCTTGTCTTTCAAGATTAATTCTGGGTTTTATTTTGTTTATTTGATGAAAATGAGCAACAATACACACCTTGGATACATTTTTGTTTGATTTGTGTCGAGTGAGATTTTCACCTAGAACCCAAAGGGGGGGGTATTGGCACTTTTCATGGAAAAATGTGAAAAATTAAATTTTCTAATAATGAAATAAATGCCTTCTAAACACCTCAAACATTCACTCTAAAAAAAAAGATTGTTGTTTTTCGCAATATTTTTAGAAATTTGGGCTCTTTTAGTAACATTAACACTTGCGCTGAAGCATCTTTTATGCTCATTTCTTGTCTTTCAGGATTAATTCTGGGTTTTATTTGTTTATTTGATGAAAATGAACAACAATACACACCATGGAAACATTTTTGATTGATTGGTGTCGAGTGAGATTTTCACCTGGAACCCAAAGGGGGGGGTATTGGCACTTTTCATGGAAAAATGTAAAAAATTAAATTTTCTAAAAATGAAATAAATGCCTTCTAAACACCTCAAACATTCACTCTAAAACAGAGATTGTTGTTTTTCGCAATATTTTTAGAAATTTGAGCTCTTTTTGTAACATTAAAACTTGCGCTGAAGCATTTTTTATACTAATTTCTTGTCTTTCAGGATTAATTCTGGGTTTTATTTTGTTTATTTGATGAAAATAAACAACAATACACACCATGGAAACATTTTTGTTTGATTTGTGTCGAGTGAGATTTTCACCTAGAACCCAAAGGGGGGTATTAACAGTTTTCATTGAAAAATGTAAAAAATTAAATTTTCTATAAATGAAATAAAAGCCTTCTAAACACCTCAAACATTCACTCTAAAACAGAAGATTGTTGTTTTTCGCAATATTTTTAGAAATTTGGGCTCTTTTAGTAACATTAACACCTGGGCTGAAGCATCTTTTATGATCATTTATTGTCTTTCAGGATTCATTCTGGGTTTTATTTTAATTATTTGATGAAAATGAACAACAATAAACACCATGGAAACGATTTTGTTTAATTTGTGTCGAGTGAGATTTTCACCTAGAACCCAAAGGGGGGGTATTGGCACTTTTCATGGAAAAATGTGAAAAATTAATTTTCTAAAAATGAAATAAATGCCTTCTAAACACCTCAAACATTCACTCTTAAACAGAAGATTGTTGTTTTTCGCAATAATTTTAGATATTTGGGCTCTTTTAGTAACATTAACTATTGCGCTGAAGCATCTTTTATGCTCATTTCTTGTCTTTCAGGATTAATTCTGGGTTTTATTTGTTTATTTGATGAAAATAAACAACAATACACACCATGGAAACATTTTTGATTGATTTGTGTCGAGTAAGATTTTCACCTAGAACCCAAAGGGGGGGGTATTGGCACTTTTCATGGAAAAATGTAAAAAATTAAATTTTCTAAAAATGAAATAAATGCCTTCTAAACACCTCAAACATTCACTCTAAAACAGAAGATTGTTGTTTTTCGCAATATTTTTAGAAATTTGGGCTCTTTTAGTATTCTTAATACCTGGACTGAAGCATCTTTTATGATCATTTATTGTCTCTCAGGATACATTCTGGGTTTTATTTTGTTTATTTGATGAAAATGAACTACAATACACACCTTGGATACATTTTTGTTTGATTTGTGTCGAGTGAGATTTTCACCTAGAACCCAAAGGGGGGGTATTGGCATTTTTCTTGGAAAAATGTGAAAAATTAAATTTTCTAAAAAAGAAATAAATGCCTTCTAAACACCTCAAACATTCACTCTAAAACCGAAGATTGTTGTTTTTCACAATATTTTTAGAAATTTAGGCTCTTTTAGTAACATTAACACTTGCGCTGAAGCATCTTTTATGCTCATTTCTTGTCTTTCAGGATACATTCTGGGTTTTATTTTGTTTATTTGATGAAAATGAACAACAATACAACCTTGGATACATTTTTGTTTGATTTGTGTCGACTGAGATTTTCACCTAGAACCCAAAGGGGGGGGCATTGGCACTTTTCATGGAAAAATGTGAAAAATTAAATTTTCTAAAAAGAAATAAATGCTTTCTAAACACCTCAAACATTCACTCTAAAACAGAAGATTGTTGTTTTTCGCAATATTTTTAGAAATTTGGGCTCTTTTAGTAACATTAACACCTGGGCTGAAGCATATTTTATGAGCTTTTATTGTCTTTCAGGATTAATTCTGGGTTTTATTTGTTTATTTGATGAAAATGAACAACAATACACACCATGGAAACATTTTTGATTGATTGCTGACGAGTGAGATTTTCACCTAGAACCCAAAGGGGGGGGTATTGGCACTTTTCATGGAAAAATGTGAAAAATTAAATTTTCTAAAAATGAAATAAATGCCGTCTTAACACCTCAAACATTCACTCTAAAACAGAAGATTGTTGTTTTTCGCAATATTTTTAGAAATTTGGGCTCTTTAAGTAACATTAACACTTGCGCTGAAGCATCTTTTATGCTCATTTCATGTCTTTCAGGATTAATTCTGGGTTTTATTTTGTTTATTTGATGAAAATGAACAATAATACACACCATGGAAACATTTTTGTTTGATTTGTGTCAAGTGAGATTTTCACCTAGAACCCAAAGGGGGGGTATTGGCACTTTTCATGGAAAAATGTGAAAAATTAAATTTTGTAAAAATGAAATAAATGCCTTCTAAACACCTCAAACATTCACTCTAAAACAGAAGATTGTTGTTTTTCGCAATATTTTTAGAAATTTGGGCTCTTTAAGTAACATTAATACTTGCGCTGAAGCAACTTTTATGCTCATTTCTTGTCTTTCAGGATTAATTCTGGGTTTTATTTTGTATATTTGATGAAAATGAACAACAATACACACCATGGAAACATTTTTGTTGATTTGCGTCAAGTGAGATTTTACCTAGAACCCAAAGGGGGGGGTATTGGCACTTTTCATGGAAAAATGTGAAAATTTAAATTTTCTAAAAATGAAATAAATGCCTTCTAAACACCTCAAACATTAACTCTAAAACAGAAGATTGTTGTTTTTCGCAATATTTTTAGAAATTTGGGCTCTTTTAGTAACATTTACACCTGGGCTGAAGCAACTTTTATGCTCATTTCTTGTCCTTCAAGATTAATTCTGGGTTTTATTTTGTTTATTTGATGAAAATGAACAACAATACACACCATGGAAACATTTTTGTTTGATTTGTGTCCATTGAGATTTTCACCTAGAACCCAAAGGGGGGGCTATTGGCACGTTTCATGGAAAAATGTGAAAAATTAAATTTTCTAAAAATGAAATAAATTCCTTCTAAACACCTCAAACATTCACTCTAAAACAGAAGATTGTTGTTTTTCGCAATACTTTTAGAAATATGGGCTCTTTTAGTAACATTAACACTTGGGCTGAAGCATCTTTTATGCTCATTTCTTGTCTTTCAGGATTAATTCTGGGTTTTATTTTGTTTATTTGATGAAAATGAACAACAATACACACCTTGGATACATTTTTGTTTGATTTGTGTCGAGTGAGATTTTCACCTAGAACCCAAAGGCACGTATTGGCAAAGGCACGTAAGGCAAAGTATTGGCACTTTTCATGGAAAAATGTGAAAAATTAAATTTTCTAAAAATGAAATAAATGCCTTCTAAACACCTCAAACATTCACTCTAAAACAGAAGATTGTTGTTTTTCGCAATATTTTTAGAAATTTGGGCTCTTTTAGTAACATTAACACTTTCGCTGAAGCATCTTTTATGATCATTTATTGTCTTTCAGGATACATTCTGGGTTTTATTTTGTTAATTTGATGAAAATGAACAACAATACACACCTTGGATACATTTTTGTTTGATTTGTGTCGACTGAGATTTTCACCTAGAACCCAAAGGGGGGGGCATTGTCACCTTTCATGGAAAAATGTGAAAAATTAAATTTTCTAAAAATGAAATAAATGCCTTCTAAACACCTCAAACATTCACTCTAAAACAGAAGATTGTTGTTTTTCGCAATATTTTTAGAAATTTGGGCTCTTTTAGTAACATTAACACCTGGGCTGAAGCATCTTTTATGATCATTTATTGTCTTTCAGGATACATTCTGGGTTTTATTTTGTTTATTTGATGAAAATGAACAACAATACACACCTTGGATACATTTTTGGTTGACTTGTTTCCAGTGAGATTTTCACCTAGAACCCAAAGGGGGGGTATTGGCACTTTCCATGGAAAAATGTGAAAAATTAAATTTTCTAAAAATGAAATAAATGCCGTCTAAACAACTCAAACATTCACTTTAAAAAAGAAGATTGTTGTTTTTCGCAATATTTTTAGAAATTTGGGCTCTATTAGTAAAATTGACACTTGCGCTGAAGCATCTTTTATGATCTTTTACTGTCTTTCAGGATTCATTCTGGGTTTTATTTTGTTTATTTGATGAAAATGAACAACAATACACACCTTGGATACATTTTTGTTTGATTTGTGTCGAGTGAGATTTTCACCTAGAACCCAAAGGGGGGGGTTGGCAATTGGCACTTATCATGGAAAAATGTGAAAAATTAAATTTTCTAATAATGAAATAAATGCCTTCTAAACACCTCAAACATTCACTCTAAAAAAAAAGATTGTTGTTTTTCGCAATATTTTCAGAAATTTGGGCTCTTTTAGTAACATTAACACTTGCACTGAAGCATCTTTTATGCTCATTTCTTGTCTTTCAATATTAATTCTGGGTTTTATTTGTTTATTTGATGAAAATGAACAACAATACACACCATGGAAACATTTTTGATTGATTGGTGACGAGTGAGATTTTCACCTAGAACCCAAAGGGGGGGGTATTGGCACTTTTCATGGAAAAATGTGAAAAATTAGATTTTCTAAAAATGAAATAAATGCCTTTTAAACACCTCAAACATTCACTCTAAAACAGAAGATTGTTGTTTTTCGCAATATTTTTAGAAATTTGGGCTCTTTTAGTAACATTAACACCTGGGCTGAAGCATCTTTTATGATCATTTATTGTCTTTCAGGATTCATTCTGGGTTTTATTTTAATTATTTGATGAAAATGAACAACAATAAACACCATGGAAACATTTTTGTTTAATTTGTGTCGAGTGAGATTTTCACCTAGAACCCAAAGGGTGGGGTATTGGCACTTTTCATGGAAAAATGTAAAATTAAATTTTCTAAAAATGAAATAAATGCCTTCTAAACACCTCAAACATTCACTCTAAAACAGAAGATTGTTGTTTTTCGCAATATTTTTAGAAATTTGGGCTCTTTTAGTAAAATTAACACTTGCGCTGAAAAATCTTTTATGATCTTTTACTGTCTTTCAGGATTCATTCTGGGTTTTATTTTTTTTATTTGATGAAAATGAGCAACAATACACACCTTGGATACATTTTTGTTTGATTTGTGTCGAGTGAGATTTTCACCTAGAACCCAAAGGGGGGGGTATTGGCACTTTTCATGGAAAAATGTGAAAAATTAAATTTTCTAAAAATGAAATAAATGCCTTCTAAACACCTCAAACATTCACTCTAAAACAGAAGATTGTAATTTTTCGCAAAATTTTTAGAAATTTGGGCTCTTTTAGTAACATTAACACTTGCGCTGAAGCAACTTTTATGCTCATTTCTTGTCTTTCAAGATTAATTCTGGGTTTTATTTTGTTTATTTGATGAAAATGAGCAACAATACACACCTTGGATACATTTTTGTTTGATTTGTGTCGAGTGAGATTTTCACCTAGAACCCAAAGGGGGGGGTATTGGCACTTTTCATGGAAAAATGTGAAAAATTAAATTTTCTAATAATGAAATAAATGCCTTCTAAACACCTCAAACATTCACTCTAAAAAAAAAGATTGTTGTTTTTCGCAATATTTTTAGAAATTTGGGCTCTTTTAGTAACATTAACACTTGCGCTGAAGCATCTTTTATGCTCATTTCTTGTCTTTCAGGATTAATTCTGGGTTTTATTTGTTTATTTGATGAAAATGAACAACAATACACACCTTGGAAACATTTTTCATTGATTTGTGTCGAGTGAGATTTTCACCTAGAACCCAAAGGGGGGGTATTGGCACTTTTCATGGAAAAATGTAAAAAATTAAATTATCTAAAAATGAAATAAATGCCTTCTAAACACCTCAAAAATTCACTCTAAAACAGAAGATTGTAGTTTTTCGCAATATTTTTAGAAATTTGGGCTCTTTTAGTAACACTAACACCTGGGCTGAAGCATCTTTTATGATCATTTATTGTCTTTCAGGATTCATTCTGGGTTTTATTTTGTTTATTTGATGAAAATGCACAACAATACATACTTTGGAAACATTTTTGATTGATTTGTGTCGAGTGAGATTTTCACCTAGAACCCAAAGGGGTATTGGCACTTTTCATGGAAAAATGTGAAAAATTAAATTTTCTAAAAATGAAATAAATGCCTTCTAAACACCACAAACATTAACTCTAAAACAGAAGATTGTTGTTTTTCGCAATATTTTTAGAAATTTGGGCTCTTTTAGTAACATTAACACCTGGGCTGAAGCATCTTTTATGATCATTTATTGTCTTTCAGGATTCATTCTGGGTTTTATTTTAATTATTTGATAAAAATGAACAACAATAAACACCATGGAAACATTTTTGTTTAATTTGTGTCGAGTGAGATATTCACCTAGAACCCAAAGGGGGGGGTATTGGCACTTTTCATGGAAAAATGTGAAAAATTTAATTTCCTAAAAATGAAATCAATGCCTTCCAAACACCTCAAACATTCACTCTTAAACAGAAGATTGTTGTTTTTCGCAATAATTTTAGAAATTTTGGCTCTTTTAGTAACATTAACACTTGCGCTGAAGCATCTTTTATGCTCATTTCTTGTCTTTCAGGATTAATTCTGGGTTTTATTTGTTTATTTGATGATAATACACAACAATACACACCATGGAAACATTTTTGATTGATTTGTGTCGAGTGAGATTTTAACCTAGAACCCAAAGGGGGGGCATTTATTATTGGCATTTTTTATTTAGTATTGGCACTTTTCATGGAAAAATGTAAAAAATTAAATTTTCTAAAAATGAAATAAATGCCTTCTAAACACCTCAAACATTCACTCTTAAACAGAAGATTGTTGTTTTTCGCAATAATTTTAGAAATTTTGGCTCTTTTAGTAACATTAACACTTGCGCTGAAGCATCTTTTATGATCTTTTATTGTCTTTCAGGATTCATTCTGGGTTTTATTTTGTTTATTTGATGAAAATGAACAACAATACACACCTTGGATACATTTTTGTTTGATTTGTGTCGAGTGAGATTTTCACCTAGAACCCAAAGGGGGGGATATTGGCACTTTTCATGGAAAAATGTGAAAAATTAAATTTTCTAAAAATGAAATAAATGCCTTCTAAACACCTCAAACATTCACTCTAAAACAGAAGATTGTTGTTTTTCGCAATATTTTTAGAAATTTGGGCTCTTTTAGTAACATTAACACCTGGGCTGAAGCATCTACTATGATCATTTCTTGTCTTTCAGGATTAATTCTGGGTTTTATTTGTTTATGTGATGAAAATGAACAACAATACACACCATGGAAACATTTTTCATTGATTTGTGTCGAGTGAGATTTTCACCTAGAACCCAAAGGGGGGGGTATTGGCACTTTTCATGGAAAATGTAAAAAATTAAATTTTCTAAAAATGAAATAAATGCCTTCTAAACACCTCAAACATTCACTCTAAAACAGAAGTTTGTTGTTTTTCGCAATATTTTTAGAAATTTGGGCTCTTTAAATAACATTAACACTTTTGCTGAAGCATCATTTATGCTAATTTCTTGTCTTTCAGGATTAATTCTGGGTTTTATTTTGTTTATTTGATTAAAATAAACAACAATTCACACCATGAAAAAATTTTTGTTTCATTTGTGTCGAGTGAGATTTTCACCTAGAACGCAAAGGGGGGTATTAACACTTTCATGGAAAAATGTAAAAAATTAAATTTTCTAAAAATGAAATACTACCTTGATCAAAAAGTTCCCGGAATAACCACCGTGTGGCGCTCCCATCGTTCCGATTTGAGTTCTGTTTTTTTTTGTTAAATTGGTACATCTGTTGTTGATATTCCCTTTAAATCTTAGTGTCATAACTTGACATTTGCAAAAGTTACGTAGCCAAGAGTACATCTATCTCTGTGTGTGTTGGCGATTTTTTACAATTTCAGAAATGGATTTAAATTTGCAACAACGAACTTGTATTAAATTTTGCGTAAAAAACGGATTTAGTGGCGCACGGACGTTGGAAATGTTGGAAAAGTGTTTCGGCAACGATTCTCTAAAAAAAACGGTCGTTTACCAGTGGCACGAGCGGTTCAGAAGTGGTCGTGAGTCAATCGAAGATGATGAACGCAGTGGCAGACCATCGACATCGAAAGTCGGTGAAAAAATTGATAAAGTAAAAGAAATGTTGGTCAATAACCGCAAATTAACCATCAGAGAAATAGCGGAGGACTTGAACATTGCCTATGGATCCGCCCAAGACATTGTGGTTAATGATTTGGGTTTCCGTCGTGTAGCAGCAAAGTTGGTGCCAAAAGACCTCAATTTCATGCAAAAAAGAGACCGATCCCACATTCATCAAAAGGATCATTACTGGAGACGAGACGTGGGTTTATGAGTACGACCCGCAATCCAGACATCAGGCAAGTGAATGGCGTTCACCAAATGAGCCGAGACCAAAAAAACCACGTCGTTTTCAGTCAAAAAAGAAGGCAATGCTGACGGTTTTCATGGATTACAACGGTGTAGTGCATCATGAATTTTTGCCAGAAGGCCAGACAGTAAACAAAGAGTATTATTTGGGCGTTATGAGACGTTTGCGTGAAGCAATTCGCCGAAAGAGACCAGAAATGTGGGCAGAAAACTCGTGGATTTTGCACCATGATAACGCACCGTCGCACAGTGCTATCATTATTCGTAATTTTTTGACGAAAAATGCAACAAATACCATCCAACAGCCACCGAATTCACCTGATTTGGCTCCCTGTGACTTCTTTCTGTTCAATCGAGTTAAAAAACCATTACGGGGAACGCGTTTTAGCAGCCGAGAGGATGTAATGGAAAAATCGCAGGAAGCACTGATGGACATACTGAAAACCGACCGTAACTTTTGCAAATGTCAAGTTATGGCACTAAGATTTAAAGGGAATATCAACAACAGATGTACCAATTTAACAAAAAAAACATAACTCAAATCGGAACGATGGGAGCGCCACACGGTGGTTATTCCGGGAACTTTTTGATCAAGGTAGTAAATGCCTTCTAAATACCTCAAACATTCACTCTAAAATAGAAGATTGTTGTTTTTCGCAATATCTTTAGAAATTTGGGCTCTTTTAGTAACATAAACACTTGCGCTGAAGCAACTTTTATGGTCATTTCTTGTCTTTCAAGATTAATTCTGGGTTTTATTTTGTTTATTTGATGAAAATGAACAACAAAACACACCATGGAAACATTTTTGATTGATTGGTGACGAGTGAGATTTTCACCTAGTACCCAAAGGGGGGGGGTATTGGCACTTTTCATGGAAAAATGTGAAAAATTAAATTTTCTAAAAATGAAATAAATGCCGTCTTAACACCTCAAACATTCACTCTAAAACAGAAGATTGTTGTTTTTCGCAATATTTTTAGAAATTTGGGCTCTTTAAGTAACATTAACACTTGCGCTGAAGCATCTTTTATGCTCATTTCATGTCTTTCAGGATTAATTCTGGGTTTTATTTTGTTTATTTGATGAAAATGAACAATAATACACACCACGGAAACATTTTTGTTTGATTTGTGTCAAGTGAGATTTTCACCTAGAACCCAAAGGGGGGGGTATTGGCACTTTTCATTGAAAAATGTGAAAAATTAAATTTTGTAAAAATGAAATAAATGCCTTCTAAACACCTCAAACATTCACTCTAAAACAGAAGATTGTTGTTTTTCGCAATATTTTTAGAAATTTGGGCTCTTTAAGTAACATTAATACTTGCGCTGAAGCTACTTTTATGCTCATTTCTTGTCTTTCAGGATTAATTCTGGGTTTTATTTTGTATATTTGATGAAAATGAACAACAATACACACCATGGAAACATTTTTGATTGATTGGTGACGAGTGAGATTTTCACCTAGAACCCAAAGGGGGGGGTATTGGCACTTTTCATGGAAAAATGTGAAAAATTAAATTTTCTAAAAATGAAATAAATGCCTTCTAAACACCTCAAACATTCACTCTAAAACAGAAGATTGTTGTTTTTCGCAATATTTTTAGAAATTTGGGCTCTTTTAGTAACATTAACACTTGCGCTGAAGCATCTTTTATGCTCATTTCTTGGCTTTCTGGATTAATTCTGGGTTTTATTTGTTTATTTGATGAAAATAAACAACAATACACACCATGGAAATATTTTTGATTGATTTGTGTCGAGTGAGATTTTCACCTAGAACCCAAAGTGGGGGGTATTGGCACTTTTAATGGAAAAATGTGAAAAATTAAATTTTCTAAAAATGAAATAAATGCCTTCTAAACACCACAAACATTAACTCTAAAACAGAAGATTGTTGTTTTTCGCAATATTTTTAGAAATTTGGGCTCTTTTAGTAACATTTACACCTGGGCTGAAGCAACTTTTATGCTCATTTCTTGTCCTTCAAGATTAATTCTGGGTTTTATTTTGTTTATTTGATGAAAATGAACAACAATACACACCATGGAAACATTTTTGTTTGATTTGTGTCAATTGAGATTTTCACCTAGAACCCAAAGGGGGGGCTATTGGCACGTTTCATGGAAAAATGTGAAAAATTAAATTTTCTAAAAATGAAATAAATTCCTTCTAAACACCTCAAACATTCACTCTAAAACAGAAGATTGTTGTTTTTCGCAATACTTTTAGAAATATGGGCTCTTTTAGTAACATTAACACTTGGGCTGAAGCATCTTTTATGATATTTTATTTTCTTTCAGGATTCATTCTGGGTTTTATTTTGTTTATTTGATGAAAATGAACAACAATACACACCATGGAAACATTTTTGTTTGATTTGTGTCAATTGAGATTTTCACCTAGAACCCAAAGGGGGGGCTATTGGCACGTTTCATGGAAAAATGTGAAAAATTAAATTTTCTAAAAATGAAATAAATGCCTTCTAAACACCTCAAACATTCACTCTAAAACAGAAGATTGTTGTTTTTCGCAATATTTTTAGAAATTTGGGCTCTTTTAGTAACATTAACACCTGGGCTGAAGCATCTTTTATGATCATTTCTTGTCTTTCAGGATACATTCTGGGTTTTATTTTGTTAATTTGATGAAAATGAACAACAATACACACCTTGGATACATTTTTGATTGATTTGTGTCGAGTGAGATTTTCACCTAGAACCCAAAGGGGGGGGCATTGGCACCTTTCATGGAAAAATGTAAAAAATTAAATTTTCTAAAAATGAAATAAATGCCTTCTAAACCCCTCAAACATTCACTCTAAAACAGAAGATTGTTGTTTTTCGCAATATTTTTAGAAATTTGGGCTCTTTTAGTAACATTAACACCTGGGCTGAAGCATCTTTTATGATCATTTATTGTCTTTCAGGAAACATTCTGGGTTTTATTTTGTTTATTTGATGAAAATGAACAACAATACACACCTTGGATACATTTTTGTTTGATTTGTTTCCAGTGAGATTTTCACCTAGAACCCAAAGGGGGGGTATTGGCACTTTCCATGGAAAAATGTGAAAAATTAAATTTTCTAAAAATGAAATAAATGCCTTCTAATCACCTCAAACATTTACTTTAAAACAGAAGATTGTTGTTTTTCGCAATCTTTTTAGAAATTTGGGCTCTTTTAGTAAAATTAACACTTGCGCTGAAGCATCTTTTATGATCTTTTACTGTCTTTCAGGATTCATTCTGGGTTTTATTTTGTTTATTTGATGAAAATGAACAACAATACACACCTTGGATACATTTTTGTTTGATTTGTTTCCAGTGAGACTTTCACCTAGAACCGAAAGGGGGGGTATTGGCACTTTCCATGGAAAAATGTGAAAAATTAAATTTTCTAAAAATGAAATAAATGCCTTCTAAACAACTCACACATTCACTTTAAAAAAGAAGATTGTTGTTTTTCGCAATATTTTTAGAAATTTGGGCTCTTTTAGTAAAATTGACACTTGCGCTGAAGCATCTTTTATGATCTTTTCCTGTCTTTCAGGATTCATTCTGGGTTTTATTTTGTTTATTTGATGAAAATGAACAACAACACACACCTTGGATACATTTTTGTTTGATTTGTGTCGAGTGAGATTTTCACCTAGAACCCAAAGGGGGGGTATTGGCACTTTTCATGGAAAAATGTGAAAAATTAAATTTTCTAAAAATGAAATAAATGCCTTCTAAACACCTCAAACATTCACTCTAAAACAGAAGATTGTTGTTTTTCGCAATATTTTTAGAAATTTGGGCTCTTTTAGTAACATTAACACTTGCGCTGAAGCAACTTTTATGATCATTTATTGTCTTTCAGGATTCATTCTGGGTTTTATTTTGTTTATTTGATGAAAATGAACAATACACACCTTGGATACATTTTTGTTTGATTTGTGTCGAGTGAGATTTCACCTAGAACCAAAGGGGGGGGGTATTGGCACTTTTCATGGAAAAATGTGAAAAATTAAATTTTCTAAAAATGAAATAAATGCCTTATAAACACCTCAAACATTCACTCTAAAACAGAAGATTGTTGTTTTTCGCAATATTTTTAGAAATTTGGGCTCTTTTAGTAAAATTAATACTTGCGCTGAAGCATCTTTTATGACCTTTTACTGTCTTTCAGGATTCATTCTGGGTTTTATTTTGTTTATTTGATGAAAATGAACAACAATACACACCTTGGATACATTTTTGTTAGATTTGTTTCCAGTGAGATTTTCACCTAGAACCCAAAGGGGGGGTATTGGCACTTTCCATGGAAAAATGTAAAAAATTAAATTTTCTAAAAATGAAATAAATGCCTTCTAAACACCTCAAACATTCACTTTAAAAAAGAAGATTGTTGTTTTTCGCAATATTTTTAGAAATTTGGGCTCTTTTAGTAAAATTAACACTTGCGCTGAAGCAACTTTAATGCTCATTTCTTGTCTTTCAAGATTAATTCTGGGTTTTATTTTGTTTATTTGATGAAAATGAGCAACAATACACACCATGGAAACATTTTTGTTTAATATGTGTTTAGGAGATTTTCACCTAGAACCTAAAGGGGGGTATTGGCACTTTTCATGGAAAAATGTGAAAAATTAAATTTTCTAAAAATTAAATAAATGCCTTCTAAACACCTCAAACATTCACTCTAAAACAGAAGATTGTTGTTTTTCGCAATATTTTTAGAAATTTGGGCTCTTTTAGTATTCTTAACACCTGGACTGAAGCATCTTTTATGATCATTTATTGTCTCTCAGGATACATTCTCGGTTTTATTTTGTTTATTTGATGAAAATGAACTACAATACACACCTTGGATACATTTTTGTTTGATTTGTGTCGAGTGAGATTTTCACCTAGAACCCAAAGGGGGGGGTATTGGCATTTTTCATGGAAAAATGTGAAAAATTAAATTTTCTAAAAATGAAATAAATGCCTTCTAAACACCTCAAACATTCACTCTTAAACAGAAGATTGTTGTTTTTCGCAATATTTTTAGAAATTTGGGCTCTTTTAGTAACATTAACACTTGCGCTGAAGCATCTTTTATGCTCATTTCTTGTCTTTCAGGATACATTCTGGGTTTTATTTTGTTTATTTGATGAAAATGAACAACAATACACACCTTGGATACATTTTTGTTTGATTTGTGTCGAGTGAGATTTTCACCTAGAACCCAAAGGGGGGGCATTGGCACTTTTCGTGGAAAAATGTGAAAAATTAAATTTTCTAAAATTGAAATAAATGCCTTCTAAACACCTCAAACATTCACTCTAAAACAGAAGATTGTTGTTTTTCGCAATATTTTTAGAAATTTGGGCTCTTTTAGTAACATTAACACCTGGGCTGAAGCATCTTTTATGATCATTTCTTGTCTCTCAGGATTAATTCTGGGTTTTATTTGTTTATTTTATGAAAATGAACAACAATACACACCATGGAAACATTTTTGTTTGATTTGTTTCCAGTGAGATTTTCACCTAGAACCCAAAGGGGGGGGGGTTAATTGGCACTTTTCATGGAAAAATGTAAAAAATTAAATTAACTAAAAATGAAATAAATGCCTTCTAAACACCTCAAAATTCACTGTAAAACAGAAGATTGTAGTTTTTCGCAATATTTTTAGAAATTTGGGGTCTTCTAGTAACATTAACACCTGGGCTGAAGCATCTTTTATGATCATTTATTGTCTTTCAGGATTCATTCTGGGTTTTATTTTGTTTATTTGATGAAAATGCACAACAATACATACTTTGGAAACATTTTTGATTGATTTGTGTCGAGTGAGATTTTCACCTAGAACCCAAAGGGGTATTGGCAATTTTCATGGAAAAATGTGAAAAATTAAATTTTCTAAAAATGAAATAAATGCCTTCCAAACACCACAAACATTAACTCTAAAACAGAAGATTGTTGTTTTACGCAATATTTTTAGAAATTTGGGCTCTTTTAGTAACATTAACACCTGGGCTGAAGCATCTTTTATGATCATTTATTGTCTTTCAGGATTCATTCTGGGTTTTATTTTAATTATTTGATGAAAATGAACAACAATAAACACCATGGAAACATTTTTGTTTAATTTGTGTCGAGTGAGATTTTCACCTAGAACCCAAAGGGGGGGGTATTGGCACTTTTCATGGAAAAATGTAAAATTAAATTTTCTAAAAATGAAATAAATGCCTTCTAAACACCTCAAACATTCACTCTAAAACAGAAGATTGTTGTTTTTCGCAATATTTTTAGAAATTTGGGCTCTTTTATTAACATTAACACTTGGGCTTAAGCATCTTTTATGATCTTTTATTGTCTTTCAGGATTCATTCTGGGTTTTATTTTGTTTATTTGATGAAAATGAACAACAATACACACCTTGGATACATTTTTGTTTGATTTGTGTCGAGTGAGATTTTCACCTAGAACCCAAAGGGGGGGATATTGGCACTTTTCATGGAAAAATGTGAAAAATTAAATTTTCTAAAAATGAAATAAATGCCTTCTAAACACCTCAAACATTCACTCTAAAACAGAAGATTGTTGTTTTTCGCAATATTTTTAGAAATTTGGGCTCTTTTAGTAACATTAACACCTGGGCTGAAGCATCTTTTATGATCATTTCTTGTCTTTCAGGATACATTCTGGGTTTTATTTTGTTAATTTGATGAAAATGAACAACAATACACACCTTGGATACATTTTTGTTTGATTTGTGTCGAGTGAGATTTTCACCTAGAACCCAAAGGGGGGGGCATTGGCACCTTTCATGGAAAAATGTGAAAAATTAAATTTTCTAAAAATGAAATAAATGCCTTCTAAACACCTCAAACATTCACTCTAAAACAGAAGATTGTTGTTTTTCGCAATATTTTTAGAAATTTGGGCTCTATTAGTAAAATTGACACTTGCGCTGAAGCATCTTTTATGATCTTTTACTGTCTTTCAGGATTCATTCTGGGTTTTATTTTGTTTATTTGATGAAAATGAACAACAACACACACCTTGGATACATTTTTGTTTGATTTGTGTCGAGTAAGATTTTCACCTAGAACCCAAAGGGGGGGGTATTGGCACTTTTCATGGAAAAATGTGAAAAATTAAATTTTCTAATAATGAAATAAATGCCTTCTAAACACCTCAAACATTCACTCTAAAAAAAAGATTGTTGTTTTTCGCAATATTTTTAGAAATTTGGGCTCTTTTAGTAACATTAACACCTGGGCTGAAGCATCTTTTATGATCATTTCTTGTCTTTCAGGATTAATTCTGGGTTTTGTTTTGTTTATTTGATGAAAATGAACAACAATACACACCTTGGATACATTTTTGTTTGATTTGTGTCGAGAGAGATTTTCACCTAGAACCCAAAGGGGGGGGTATTGGCACTTTTCATGGAAAAATGTGAAAAATTAAATTTTCTAATAATGAAATAAATGCCTTCTTAACACCTCAAACATTCACTCTAAAAAAAAAGATTGTTGTTTTTCGCAATATTTTTAGAAATTTGGGCTCTTTTAGTAACATTAACACCTGGGCTGAAGCATTATTTATGATCATTTCTTGTCTCTCAGGATTAATTCTGGGTTTTATTTGTTTATTTTATGAAAATGAACAACAATACACACCATGGAAACATTTTTGTTTGATTTGTTTCCAGTGAGATTTTCACCTAGAACCCAAAGGGGGGGGGGGTATTGGCACTTTTCATGGAAAAATGTAAAAAATTAAATTAACTAAAAATGAAATAAATGCCTTCTTAACACCTCAAAAATTCACTGTAAAACAGAAGATTGTAGTTTTTCGCAATATTTTTAGAAATTTGGGCTCCTTTAGTAACATTAACACCTGGGCTGAAGCATCTTTTATGATCATTTATTGTCTTTCAGGATTCATTCTGGGTTTTATTTTGTTTATTTGATGAAAATGCACAACAATACATACTTTGGAAACATTTTTGATTGATTTGTGTCGAGTGAGATTTTCACCTAGAACCCAAAGGGGTATTGGCACTTTTCATGGAAAAATGTGAAAAATTAAATTTTCTAAAAATGAAATAAATGCCTTCTAAACACCACAAACATTAACTCTAAAACAGAAGATTGTTGTTTTTCGCAATATTTTTAGAAATTTGGGCTCTTTTAGTAACATTAACACCTGGGCTGAAGCATCTTTTATGATCATTTATTGTCTTTCAGGATTCATTCTGGGTTTTATTTTAATTATTTGATGAAAATGAACAACAATAAACACCATGGAAACATTTTTGTTTAATTTGTGTCGAGTGAGATTTTCACCTAGAACCCAAAGGGGGGGGTATTGGCACTTTTCATGGAAAAATGTAAAATTAAATTTTCTAAAAATGAAATAAATGCCTTCTAAACACCTCAAACATTCACTCTAAAACAGAAGATTGTTGTTTTTCGCAATATTTTTAGAAATTTGGGCTCTTTTATTAACATTAACACTTGGGCTTAAGCATCTTTTATGATCTTTTATTGTCTTTCAGGATTCATTCTGGGTTTTATTTTGTTTATTTGATGAAAATGAACAACAATACACACCTTGGATACATTTTTGTTTGATTTGTGTCGAGTGAGATTTTCACCTAGAACCCAAAGGGGGGGATATTTGCACTTTTCATGGAAAAATGTGAAAAATTAAATTTTCTAAAAATGAAATAAATGCCTTCTAAACACCTCAAACATTCACTCTAAAACAGAAGATTGTTGTTTTTCGCAATATTTTTAGAAATTTGGGCTCTTTTAGTAACATTAACACCTGGGCTGAAGCATCTTTTATGATCATTTCTTGTCTTTCAGGATACATTCTGGGTTTTATTTTGTTAATTTGATGAAATTGAACAACAATACACACCTTGGATACATTTTTGTTTGATTTGTGTCGAGTGAGATTTTCACCTAGAACCCAAAGGGGGGGGCATTGGCACCTTTCATGGAAAAATGTGAAAAATTAAATTTTCTAAAAATGAAATAAATGCCTTCTAAACACCTCAAACATTCACTCTAAAACAGAAGATTGTTGTTTTTCGCAATATTTTTAGAAATTTGGGCTCTATTAGTAAAATTGACACTTGCGCTGAAGCATCTTTTATGATCTTTTACTGTCTTTCAGGATTCATTCTGGGTTTTATTTTGTTTATTTGATGAAAATGAACAACAACACACACCTTGGATACATTTTTGTTTGATTTGTGTCGAGTGAGATTTTCACCTAGAACCCAAAGGGGGGGGGGGTATTGGCACTTTTCATGGAAAAATGTGAAAAATTAAATTTTCTAATAATGAAATAAATGCCTTCTAAACACCTCAAACATTCACTCTAAAAAAAAGATTGTTGTTTTTCGTAATATTTTCAGAAATTTGGGCTCTTTTAGTAACATTAACACTTGCACTGAAGCATCTTTTATGCTCATTTCTTGTCTTTCAGGATTAATTCTGGGTTTTATTTGTTTATTTGATGAAAATGAACAACAATACACACCATGGAAACATTTTTGATTGATTGGTGACGAATGAGATTTTCACCTAGAACCCAAAGGGGGGGTATTGGCACTTTTCATGGAAAAATGTAAAAAATTAAATTTTCTAAAAATGAAATAAATGCCTTCTAAACACCTCAAACATTCACTCTAAAACAGAGATTGTTGTTTTTCGTAATATTTTTAGAAATTTGGGCTCTTTTTGTAACATTAACACTTGCGCTGAAGCATTATTTATACTAATTTCTTGTTTTTCAGGATTAATTCTGGGTTTTATTTTGTTTATTTGATGAAAATGAACAACAATACACACCTTGGATACATTTTTGTTTGATTTGTGTCGAGTGAGATTTTCACCTAGAACCCAAAGGGGGGGTATTGGCACTTTTCATGGAAAAATGTGAAAAATTAAATTTTCTAATAATGAAATAAATGCCTTCTAAACACCTCAAACATTCACAAAAAAAAAAAAGATTGTTGTTTTTCGCAATATTTTTAGAAATTTGGGCTCTTTTAGTAACATTAACACTTGCGCTGAAGCATCTTTTATGCTCATTTCTTGTCTTTCAGGATTAATTCTGGGTTTTATTTGTTTATTTGATGAAAATGAACAACAATACACACCATGGAAACATTTTTGATTGATTGGTGTCGAGTGAGATTTTCACCTGGAACCCAAAGGGGGGGGTATTGGCACTTTTCATGGAAAAATGTAAAAAATTAAATTTTCTAAAAATGAAATAAATGCCTTCTAAACACCTCAAACATTCACTCTAAAACAGAGATTGTTGTTTTTCGCAATATTTTTAGAAATTTGGGCTCTTTTTGTAACATTAAAACTTGCGCTGAAGCATTATTTATACTAATTTCTTGTCTTTCAGGATTAATTCTGGGTTTTATTTTGTTTATTTGATGAAAATAAACAACAATACACACCATGGAAACATTTTTGTTTGATTTGTGTCGAGTGAGATTTTCACCTAGAACCCAAAGGGGGGTATTAACAGTTTTCATTGAAAAATGTAAAAAAATAAATTTTCTATAAATGAAATTAAAGCCTTCTAAACACCTCAAACATTCACTCTAAAACAGAAGATTGTTGTTTTTCGCAATATTTTTAGAAATTTGGGCTCTTTTAGTAACATTAACACCTGGGCTGAAGCATCTTTTATGATCATTTATTGTCTTTCAGGATTCATTCTGGGTTTTATTTTAATTATTTAATGAAATTGAACAACAATAAACACCATGGAAACGATTTTGTTTAATTTGTGTCGAGTGAGATTTTCACCTAGAACCCAAAGGGGGGGGTATTGGCACTTTTCATGGAAAAATGTGAAAAATTAATTTTCTAAAAATGAAATAAATGCCTTCTAAACACCTCAAACATTCACTCTTAAACAGAAGATTGTTGTTTTTCGCAATAATTTTAGATATTTGGGCTCTTTTAGTAACATTAACTATTGCGCTGAAGCATCTTTTATGCTCATTTCTTGTCTTTCAGGATTAATTCTGGGTTTTATTTGTTTATTTGATGAAAATAAACAACAATACACACCATGGAAACATTTTTGATTGATTTGTGTCGAGTAAGATTTTCACCTAGAACCCAAAGGGGGGGTATTGGCACTTTTCATGGAAAAATGTAAAAAATTAAATTTTCTAAAAATGAAATAAATGCCTTCTAAACACCTCAAACATTCACTCTAAAACAGAAGATTGTTGTTTTTCGCAATATTTTTAGAAATTTGGGCTCTTTTAGTATTCTTAATACCTGGACTGAAGCATTTTTATGATCATTTATTGTCTCTTAGGATACATTCTGGGTTTTATTTTGTTTATTTGATGAAAATGAACTACAATACACACCTTGGATACATTTTTGTTTGATTTGTGTCGAGTGAGATTTTCACCTAGAACCCAAAGGGGGGGGGGTATTGGCACTTTTCGTGGAAAAATGTGAAAAATTAAATTTTCTAAAAATGAAATAAATGCCTTCTAAACACCTCAAACATTCACTCTAAAACAGAAGATTGTTGTTTTTCGCAATATTTTTAGAAATTTGGGCTCTTTTAGTAACATTAACACCTGGGCTGAAGCATCTTTTATGATCATTTCTTGTCTTTCAGGATTAATTCTGGGTTTTATTTGTTTATTTGATGAAAATGAACAACAATACACACCATGGAAACATTTTTCATTGATTTGGGTCGAGTGAGATTTTCACCTAGAACCCAAAGGGGGGGTATTGGCACTTTTCATGGAAAAATGTAAAAAATTAAATTATCTAAAAATGAAATTAATGCCTTCTAAACACCTCAAAAATTCACTCTAAAACAGAAGATTGTAGTTTTTCGCAATATTTTTAGAAATTTGGGCTCTTTTATTAACATTAACACCTGGGCTGAAGCATCTTTTATGATCATTTATTGTCTTTCAGGATTCATTCTGGGTTTTATTTTGTTTATTTGATGAAAATGCACAACAATACATACTTTGGAAACATTTTTGATTGATTTGTGTCGAGTGAGATTTTCACCTAGAACCCAAAGGGGTATTGGCACTTTTCATGGAAAAATGTGAAAAATTAAATTTTCTAAAAATGAAATAAATGCCTTCTAAACACCACAAACATTAACTCTAAAACAGAAGATTGTTGTTTTTCGCAATATTTTTAGAAATTTGGGCTCTTTTAGTAACATTAACACCTGGGCTGAAGCATCTTTTATGATCATTTATTGTCTTTCAGGATTCATTCTGGGTTTTATTTTAATTATTTGATGAAAATGAACAACAATAAACACCATGGAAACATTTTTGTTTAATTTGTGTCAAGTGAGATTTTCACCTAGAACCCAAAGGGGGGGGTATTGGCACTTTTCATGGAAAAATGTGAAAAATTAAATTTTCTAAAAATGAAATAAATGCCTTCTAAACACCTCAAACATTCACTCTTAAACAGAAGATTGTTGTTTTTCGCAATAATTTTAGAAATTTTGGCTCTTTTAGTAACATTAACACTTGCGCTGAAGCATCTTTTATGCTCATTTCTTGTCTTTCAGGATTAATTCTGGGTTTTATTTGTTTATTTGATGAAAATACACAACAATACACACCATGGAAACATTTTTGATTGATTTGTGCCGAGTGAGATTTTCACCTAGAACCCAAAGGGGGGGGTATTGGCACTTTTCATGGAAAAATGTAAAAAGTTAAATTTTCTAAAAATGAAATAAATGCCTTCTAAACACCTCAAACATTCACTCTAAAACAGAAGATTGTTGTTTTTCGCAATATTTTTAGAAATTTGGGCTCTTTTAGTAACATTAACACCTGGGCTGAAGCATCTACTATGATCATTTCTTGTCTTTCAGGATTAATTCTGGGTTTTATTTGTTTATGTGATGAAAATGAACAACAATACACACCATGGAAACATTTTTCATTGATTTGTGTCGAGTGAGATTTTCACCTAGAACCCAAAGGGGGGGGTATTGGCACTTTTCATGGAAAAATGTAAAAAATTAAATTTTCTAAAAATGAAATAAATGCCTTCTAAACACCTCAAACATTCACTCTAAAACAGAAGATTGTTGTTTTTCGCAATATTTTTAGAAATTTGGGCTCTTTAAATAACATTAACACTTGCGCTGAAGCATCATTTATGCTAATTTCTTGTCTTTCAGGATTAATTCTGGGTTTTATTTTGTTTATTTGATTAAAATAAACAACAATTCACACCATGAAAACATTTTTGTTTCATTTGTGTCGAATGAGATTTTCACCTAGAACGCAAAGGGGGGTATTAACACTTTCATGGAAAAATGTAAAAAATTAAATTTTCTAAAAATGAAATACTACCTTGATCAAAAAGTTCCCGGAATAACCACCGTGTGGCGCTCCCATCGTTCCGATTTGAGTTCTGTTTTTTTTTGTTAAATTGGTACATCTGTTGTTGATATTCCCTTTAAATCTTAGTGTCATAACTTGACATTTGCAAAAGTTACGTAGCCAAGAGTACATCTATCTCTGTGTGTGTTGGCGATTTTTTACAATTTCAGAAATGGATTTAAATTTGCAACAACGAACTTGTATTAAATTTTGCGTAAAAAACGGATTTAGTGGCGCACGGACGTTGGAAATGTTGGAAAAGTGTTTCGGCAACGATTCTCTAAAAAAAACGGTCGTTTACCAGTGGCACGAGCGGTTCAGAAGTGGTCGTGAGTCAATCGAAGATGATGAACGCAGTGGCAGACCATCGACATCGAAAGTCGGTGAAAAAATTGATAAAGTAAAAGAAATGTTGGTCAATAACCGCAAATTAACCATCAGAGAAATAGCGGAGGACTTGAACATTGCCTATGGATCCGCCCAAGACATTGTGGTTAATGATTTGGGTTTCCGTCGTGTAGCAGCAAAGTTGGTGCCAAAAGACCTCAATTTCATGCAAAAAAGAGACCGTGTTGACGTCGCAAAAGACATGATTTGCGAGGCTGAATCCGATCCCACATTCATCAAAAGGATCATTACTGGAGACGAGACGTGGGTTTATGAGTACGACACGCAATCCAGACATCAGGCAAGTGAATGGCGTTCACCAAATGAGCCGAGACCAAAAAAACCACGTCGTTTTCAGTCAAAAAAGAAGGCAATGCTGACGGTTTTCATGGATTACAACGGTGTAGTGCATCATGAATTTTTGCCAGAAGGCCAGACAGTAAACAAAGAGTATTATTTGGGCGTTATGAGACGTTTGCGTGAAGCAATTCGCCGAAAGAGACCAGAAATGTGGGCAGAAAACTCGTGGATTTTGCACCATGATAACGCACCGTCGCACAGTGCTATCATTATTCGTAATTTTTTGACGAAAAATGCAACAAAGACCATCCAACAGCCACCGAATTCACCTGATTTGGCTCCCTGTGACTTCTTTCTGTTCAATCGAGTTAAAAAACCATTACGGGGAACGCGTTTTAGCAGCCGAGAGGATGTAATGGAAAAATCGCAGGAAGCACTGATGGACATACCGAAAACCGACCGTAACTTTTGCAAATGTCAAGTTATGGCACTAAGATTTAAAGGGAATAACAACAACAGATGTACCAATTTAACAAAAAAAAACATAACTCAAATCGGAACGATGGGAGCGCCACACGGTGGTTATTCCGGGAACTTTTTGATCAAGGTAGTAAATGCCTTCTAAATACCTCAAACATTCACTCTAAAATAGAAGATTGTTGTTTTTCGCAATATCTTTAGAAATTTGGGCTCTTTTAGTAACATAAACACTTGCGCTGAAGCAACTTTTATGGTCATTTCTTGTCTTTCAAGATTAATTCTGGGTTTTATTTTGTTTATTTGATGAAAATGAACAACAATACACACCATGGAAACATTTTTGATTGATTGGTGACGAGTGAGATTTTCACCTAGAACCCAAAGGGGGGGGTATTGGCACTTTTCATGGAAAAATGTGAAAAATTAAATTTTCTAAAAATGAAATAAATGCCGTCTTAACACCTCAAACATTCACTCTAAAACAGAAGATTGTTGTTTTTCGCAATATTTTTAGAAATTTGGGCTCTTTAAGTAACATTACCACTTGCGCTGAAGCATCTTTTATGCTCATTTCATGTCTCTCAGGATTAATTCTGGGTTTTATTTTGTTTATTTGATGAAAATGAACAACAATACACACCATGGAAACATTTTTGTTTGATTTGTGTCAAGTGAGATTTTCACCTAGAACCCAAAGGGGGGGGGTATTGGCACTTTTCATGGAAAAATGTGAAAAATTAAATTTTCCAAAAATGAAATAAATGCCTTCTAAACACCTCAAACATTCACTCTAAAACAGAAGATTGTTGTTTTTCGCAATATTTTTAGAAATTTGGGCTCTTTTAGTAACATTAACACTTGCGCTGAAGCATCTTTTATGCTCATTTCTTGGCTTTCTGGATTAATTCTGGGTTTTATTTGTTTATTTGATGAAAATGAGCAACAATACACACCATGGAAACATTTTTGTTTAATATGTGTTTAGGAGATTTTCACCTAGAACCCAAAGGGGGGGGGAATGGCACATTTCATGGAAAAATGTGAAAAATTAAATTTTCTAAAAATGAAATAAATTCCTTCTATACACCTCCAAAATTCACTCTAAAACAGAAGATTGTTGTTTTTCGCAATATTTTTAGAAATTTGGGCTCTTTTAGTAACATTTACACCTGGGCTGAAGCATCTTTTATGATCATTTATTGTCTTTCAGGATTCATTCTGGGTTTTATTTTGTTTATTTGATGAAAATGAACAACAATACACACCATGGAAACATTTTTTTTTGATTTGTGTCAATTTAGATTTTCACCTAGAACCCAAAGGGGGGGCTATTGGCACGTTTCATGGAAAAATGTGAAAAATTAAATTTTCTAAAAATGAAATAAATTCCTTCTAAACACCTCAAACATTCACTCTAAAACAGAAGATTGTTGTTTTTCGCAATACTTTTAGAAATATGGGCTCTTTTAGTAACATTAACACTTGGGCTGAAGCATCTTTTATGATCATTTATTGTCTCTCAGGATACATTCTGGGTTTTATTTTGTTTATTTGATGAAAATAAACAACAATACACACCTTGGATACATTTTTGTTTGATTTGTGTCGAGTGAGATTTTCACCTAGAACCCAAAGGGGGGGTATTGGCATTTTTCATGGAAAAATGTGAAAAATTAAATTTTCTAAAAATGAAATAAATGCCTTCTTAACACCTCAAACATTCACTCTAAAACAGAAGATTGTTGTTTTTCGCAATATTTTTAGAAATTTGGGCTCTTTTAGTAACATTAACACTTTCGCTGAAGCATCTTTTATGATCATTTATTGTCTTTCAGGATACATTCTGGGTTTTATTTTGTTAATTTGATGAAAATGAACAACAATACACACCTTGGATACATTTTTGTTTGATTTGTGTCGAGTGAGATTTTCACCTAGAACCCAAAGGGGGGGGCATTGGCACTTTTCATGGAAAAATGTGAAAAATTAAATTTTCTAAAAATGAAATAAATGCCTTCTAAACACCTCAAACATTCACTCTAAAACAGAAGATTGTTGTTTTTCGCAATATTTTTAGAAATTTGGGCTCTTTTAGTAACATTAACACCTGGGCTGAAGCATCTTTTATGATCATTTATTGTCTTTCAGGATACATTCTGGGTTTTATTTTGTTTATTTGATGAAAATGAACAACAATACACACCTTGGATACATTTTTGTTTGATTTGTTTCCAGTGAGATTTTCACCTAGAACCCAAAGGGGGGGTTTTGGCACTTTCCATGGAAAAATGTGAAAAATTAAATTTTCTAAAAATGAAATAAATGCCTTCTAATCACCTCAAACATTTACTTTAAAACAGAAGATTGTTGTTTTTCGCAATATTTTTAGAAATTTGGGTTCTTTTAGTAAAATTAACACTTGCGCTGAAGCATCTTTTATGATCTTTTACTGTCTTTCAGGATTCATTCTGGGTTTTATTTTGTTTATTTGATGAAAATGAACAACAATACACACCTTGGATACATTTTTGTTTGATTTGTCTCCAGTGAGACTTTCACCTAGAACCCAAAGGGGGGGTATTGGCACTTTCCATGGAAAAATGTGAAAAATTAAATTTTCTAAAAATGAAATAAATGCCTTCTAAACAACTCAAACATTCACTTTAAAAAAGAAGATTGTTGTTTTTCGCAATATTTTTAGAAATTTGGGCTCTTTTAGTAAAATTGACACTTGCGCTGAAGCATCTTTTATGATCTTTTCCTGTCTTTCAGGATTCATTCTGGGTTTTATTTTTTTTATTTGATGAAAATGAACAACAACACACACCTTGGATACATTTTTGTTTGATTTGTGTCGAGTGAGATTTTCACCTAGAACCCAAAGGGGGGGGGGGTATTGGCACTTTTCATGGAAAAATGTGAAAAATTAAATTTTCTAAAAATGAAATAAATGCCTTCTAAACACCTCAAACATTCACTCTAAAACAGAAGATTGTTGTTTTTCGCAATATTTTTAGAAATTTGGGCTCTTTTAGTAACATTAACACTTGCGCTGAAGCAACTTTTATGATCATTTATTGTCTTTCAGGATTCATTCTGGGTTTTATTTTGTTTATTTGATGAAAATGAACAATACACACCTTGGATACATTTTTGTTTGATTTGTGTCGAGTGAGATTTCACCTAGAACCAAAGGGGGTGGTATTGGCACTTTTCATGGAAAAATGTGAAAAATTAAATTTTCTAAAAATGAAATAAATGCCTTCTAAACACCCTCAAACATTCACTCTAAAACAGAAGATTGTTGTTTTTCGCAATATTTTTAGAAATTTTGGCTCTTTTAGTAACATTAACACCTGGGCTGAAGCATCTTTTATGATCATTTATTGTCTTTCAGGATACATTCTGGGTTTTATTTTGTTTATTTGATGAATAATGAACAACAATACACACCTTGGATACATTTTTGGTTGATTTGTGTCGAGTGAGATTTTCACCTAGAACCCAAAGGGGGGGGGTATTGGCATTTTTCATGGAAAAATGTGAAAAATTAAATTTTCTAAAAATGAAATAAATGCCTTCTTAACACGTCAAACATTCACTCTAAAACAGAAGATTGTTGTTTTTCGCAATATTTTTAGAAATTTGGGCTCTTTTAGTAACATTAACACTTTCGCTGAAGCATCTTTTATGATCATTTATTGTCTTTCAGGATACATTCTGGGTTTTATTTTGTTAATTTGATGAAAATGAACAACAATACACACCTTGGATACATTTTTGTTTGATTTGTGTCGAGTGAGATTTTCACCTAGAACCCAAAGGGGGGGGGTATTGGCATTTTTCATGGAAAAATGTGAAAAATTAAATTTTCTAAAAATGAAATAAATGCCTTCTTAACACGTCAAACATTCACTCTAAAACAGAAGATTGTTGTTTTTCGCAATATTTTTAGAAATTTGGGCTCTTTTAGTAACATTAACACTTGCGCTGAAGCAACTTTTATGATCATTTATTGTCTTTCAGGATTCATTCTGGGTTTTATTTTGTTTATTTGATGAAAATGAACAATACACACCTTGGATACATTTTTGTTTGATTTGTGTCGAGTGAGATTTCACCTAGAACCAAAGGGGTGGTATTGGCACTTTTCATGGAAAAATGTGAAAAATTAAATTTTCTAAAAATGAAATAAATGCCTTCTAAACACCTCAAACATTCACTCTAAAACAGAAGATTGTTGTTTTTCGCAATATTTTTAGAAATTTTGGCTCTTTTAGTAACATTAACACCTGGGCTGAAGCATCTTTTATGATCATTTATTGTCTTTCAGGATACATTCTGGGTTTTATTTTGTTTATTTGATGAAAATGAACAACAATACACACCTTGGATACATTTTTGTTTGATTTGTGTCGAGTGAGATTTTCACCTAGAACCCAAAGGGGGGGGTATTGGCATTTTTCATGGAAAAATGTGAAAAATTAAATTTTCTAAAAATGAAATAAATGCCTTCTTAACACGTCAAACATTCACTCTAAAACAGAAGATTGTTGTTTTTCGCAATATTTTTAGAAATTTGGGCTCTTTTAGTACATTAACACTTTCGCTGAAGCATCTTTTATGATCATTTATTGTCTTTCAGGATACATTCTGGGTTTTATTTTGTTAATTTGATGAAAATGAACAACAATACACACCTTGGATACATTTTTGTTTGATTTGTGTCGAGTGAGATTTTCACCTAGAACCCAAAGGGGGGGGCATTGGCACCTTTCATGGAAAAATGTGAAAAATTAAATTTTCTAAAAATGAAATAAATGCCTTCTAAACACCTCAAACATTCACTCTAAAACAGAAGATTGTTGTTTTTCGCAATATTTTTAGAAATTTGGGCTCTTTTAGTAACATTAACACCTGGGCTGAAGCATCTTTTATGATCATTTATTGTCTTTCAGGATACATTCTGGTTTTATTTTGTTTATTTGATGAAAATGAACAACAATACACACCTTGGATACATTTTTGTTTGATTTGTTTCCAGTGAGATTTTCACCTAGAACCCAAAAGGGGGGGTATTGGCACTTTCCATGGAAAAATGTGAAAAATTAAATTTTCTAAAAATGAAATAAATGCCTTCTAATCACCTCAAACATTTACTTTAAAACAGAAGATTGTTGTTTTTCGCAATATTTTTAGAAATTTGGGCTCTTTTAGTAAAATTAACACTTGCGCTGAAGCATCTTTTATGATCTTTTACTGTCTTTCAGGATTCATTCTGGGTTTTATTTTGTTTATTTGATGAAAATGAACAACAATACACACCTTGGATACATTTTTGTTTGATTTGTGTCGAGTGAGATTTTCACCTAGAACCCAAAGGGGGGGGTATTGGCACTTTTCATAGAAAAATGTGAAAAATTAAATTTTCTAAAAATGAAATAAATGCCTTCTAAACACCTCAAACATTCACTCTAAAACAGAAGATTGTTGTTTTTCGCAATATTTTTAGAAAAATTGGGCTCTTTTAGTAACATTAACACTTGCGCTGAAGCAACTTTAATGCTCATTTCTTGTCTTTCAAGATTAATTCTGGGTTTTATTTTGTTTATTTGATGAAAATGAGCAACAATACACACCATGGAAACATTTTTGTTTAACTTGTGTTTAGGAGATTTTCACCTAGAACCCAAAGGGGGGTATTGGCACTTTTCATGGAAAAATGTGAAAAATTAAATTTCTAAAAATGAAATTAATGCCTTCTAAACACCTCAAACATTCACTCTAAAACAGAAGATTGTTGTTTTTCGCAATATTTTTAGAAATTTGGGCTCTTTTAGTAACATTAACACCTGGGCTGAAGCATCTTTTATGATCATTTCTTGTCTTTCAGGATTAATTCTGGGTTTTATTTGTTAATGTGATGAAAATGAACAACAATAAACACCATGGAAACATTTTTCATTGATTTGTGTCGAGTGAGATTTTCACCTAGAACCCAAAGGTCACTTTTGCACTTTTCATGGAAAAATGTAAAAAATTAAATTTTCTAAAAATGAAATAAATGCCTTCTTAACACCTCAAACATTCACTCTAAAACAGAAGATTGTTGTTTTTCGCAATATTTTTAGAAATTTGGGCTCTTTTAGTAAAATTAACACTTGCGCTGAAAAATCTTTTATGATCTTTTACTGTCTTTCAGGATTCATTCTGGGTTTTATTTTTTTTATTTGATGAAAATGAGCAACAATACACACCTTGGATACATTTTTGTTTGATTTGTGTCGAGTGAGATTTTCACCTAGAACCCAAAGGGGGGGGTATTGGCACTTTTCATGGAAAAATGTGAAAAATTAAATTTTCTAAAAATGAAATAAATGCCTTCTAAACACCTCAAACATTCACTCTAAAACAGAAGATTGTAATTTTTCGCAATATTTTTAGAAATTTGGGCTCTTTTAGTAACATTAACACTTGCGCTGAAGCAACTTTTATGCTCATTTCTTGTCTTTCAAGATTAATTCTGGGTTTTATTTTGTTTATTTGATGAAAATGAGCAACAATACACACCATGGATACATTTTTGTTTGATTTGTGTCGAGTGAGATTTTCACCTAGAACCCAAAGGGTGGGGTATTGGCACTTTTCATGGAAAAATGTGAAAAATTAAATTTTCTAAAAATGAAATTAATGCCTTCTAAACACCTCAAACATTCACTCTAAAACAGAAGATTGTTGTTTTTCGCAATATTTTTAGAAATTTGGGCTCTTTTAGTAACATTAACACCTGGGCTGAAGCATCTTTTATGCTCATTTCTTGTCTTTCAAGATTAATTCTGGGTTTTATTTTGTTTATTTGATGAAAATGAGCAACAATACACACCATGGAAACATTTTTGTTTAATATGTGTTTAGGAGATTTTCACCTAGAACCCAAAGGGGGGGGGAATGGCACTTTTCATGGAAAAATGTGAAAAATTAAATTTTCTAAAAATGAAATAAATTCCTTCTATACACCTCCAAAATTCACTCTAAAACAGAAGATTGTTGTTTTTCGCAATATTTTTAGGTATTTGGGCTCTTTTAGTAACATTTACACCTGGGCTGAAGCATCTTTTATGATCATTTATTGTCTTTCAGGATTCATTCTGGGTTTTATTTTGTTTATTTGATGAAAATGAACAATACACACCTTGGATACATTTTTGTTTGATTTGTGTCGAGTGAGATTTCACCTAGAACCAAAGGGGGGGGTATTGGCACTTTTCATGGAAAAATGTGAAAAATTAAATTTTCTAAAAATGAAATAAATGCCTTCTAAATACCTCAAACATTCACTCTAAAACAGAAGATTGTTGTTTTTCGCAATATTTTTAGAAATTTTGGCTCTTTTAGTAACATTAACACCTGGGCTGAAGCATCTTTTATGATCATTTATTGTCTTTCAGGATACATTCTGGGTTTTATTTTGTTTATTTGATGAAAATGAACAACAATACACACCTTGGATACATTTTTGTTTGATTTGTGTCGAGTGAGATTTTCACCTAGAACCCAAAGGGTGGGGTATTGGCACTTTTCATGGAAAAATGTGAAAAATTAAATTTTCTAAAAATGAAATTAATGCCTTCTAAACACCTCAAACATT
The DNA here is from genome assembly GCF_022747635.1 of Hetaerina americana. NCBI lineage: Eukaryota > Metazoa > Arthropoda > Insecta > Odonata > Calopterygidae > Hetaerina > Hetaerina americana. The sequence continues at coordinate 252,295 of NW_027286832.1, forward strand.
CACTCGAAAACAGAAGATTTTTGTTTTTCGCAATATTTTTAGAAATTTGGGCTCTTTTAGTAACATTAACACCTGGGCTGAAGCATCTTTTATGATCATTTATTGTCTTTCAGGATTCATTCTGGGTTTTATTTTGTTTATTTGATGAAAATGAACAACAATACACACCTTGGATACATTTTTGTTTGATTTGTGTCGAGTGAGATTTTCACCTAGAACCCAAAGGGGGGGGTATTGGCACTTTTCATAGAAAAATGTGAAAAATTAAATTTTCTAAAAATGAAATAAATGCCTTCTAAACACCTCAAACATTCACTCTAAAACAGAAGATTGTTGTTTTTCGCAATATTTTTAGAAATTTGGGCTCTTTTAGTAACATTAACACTTGCGCTGAAGCAACTTTAATGCTCATTTCTTGTCTTTCAAGATTAATTCTGGGTTTTATTTTGTTTATTTGATGAAAATGAGCAACAATACACACCATGGAAACATTTTTGTTTAACTTGTGTTTAGGAGATTTTCACCTAGAACCCAAAGGGGGGTATTGGCACTTTTCATGGAAAAATGTGAAAAATTAAATTTTCTAAAAATAAAATAAATGCCTTCTAAACACCTCAAACATTCACTCTAAAACAGAAGATTGTTGTTTTTCGCAATATTTTTAGAAATTTGGGCTCTTTTAGTAACATTAACACTTGCGCTGAAGCATCTTTTATGCTCATTTCTTGTCTTTCAGGATACATTCTGGGTTTTATTTTGTTTATTTGATGAAAATGAACAACAATACACACCTTGGATACATTTTTGTTTGATTTGTGTCGACTGAGATTTTCACCTAGAACCCAAAGGGGGGGCATTGGCACTTTTCGTGGAAAAATGTGAAAAATTAAATTTTCTAAAATTGAAATAAATGCCTTCTAAACACCTCAAACATTCACTCTAAAACAGAAGATTGTTGTTTTTCGCAATATTTTTAGAAATTTGGGCTCTTTTAGTAAAATTAACACTTGCGCTGAAGCATCTTTTATGATCTTTTACTGTCTTTCAGGATTCATTCTGGGTTTTATTTTGTTTATTTGATGAAAATGAACAACAATACACACCTTGGATACATTTTTGTTTGATTTGTGTCGAGTGAGATTTTCACCTAGAACCCAAAGGGGGGGGGTATTGGCACTTTTCATGGAAAAATGTGAAAAATTAGATTTTCTAAAAATGAAATAAATGCCTTTTAAACACCTCAAACATTCACTCTAAAACAGAAGATTGTTGTTTTTCGCAATATTTTTAGAAATTTGGGCTCTTTTAGTAACATTAACACCTGGGCTGAAGCATCTTTTATGATCATTTATTGTCTTTCAGGATTCATTCTGGGTTTTATTTTAATTATTTGATGAAAATGAACAACAATAAACACCATGGAAACATTTTTGTTTAATTTGTGTCGAGTGAGATTTTCACCTAGAACCCAAAGGGTGGGGTATTGGCACTTTTCATGGAAAAATGTAAAATTAAATTTTCTAAAAATGAAATAAATGCCTTCTAAACACCTCAAACATTCACTCTAAAACAGAAGATTGTTGTTTTTCGCAATATTTTTAGAAATTTGGGCTCTTTTAGTAAAATTAACACTTGCGCTGAAAAATCTTTTATGATCTTTTACTGTCTTTCAGGATTCATTCTGGGTTTTATTTTTTTTATTTGATGAAAATGAGCAACAATACACACCTTGGATACATTTTTGTTTGATTTGTGTCGAGTGAGATTTTCACCTAGAACCCAAAGGGGGGGGTATTGGCACTTTTCATGGAAAAATGTGAAAAATTAAATTTTCTAAAAATGAAATAAATGCCTTCTAAACACCTCAAACATTCACTCTAAAACAGAAGATTGTAATTTTTCGCAAAATTTTTAGAAATTTGGGCTCTTTTAGTAACATTAACACTTGCGCTGAAGCAACTTTTATGCTCATTTCTTGTCTTTCAAGATTAATTCTGGGTTTTATTTTGTTTATTTGATGAAAATGAGCAACAATACACACCATGGATACATTTTTGTTTGATTTGTGTCGAGTGAGATTTTCACCTAGAACCCAAAGGGTGGGGTATTGGCACTTTTCATGGAAAAATGTGAAAAATTAAATTTTCTAAAAATGAAATTAATGCCTTCTAAACACCTCAAACATTCACTCTAAAACAGAAGATTGTTGTTTTTCGCAATATTTTTAGAAATTTGGGCTCTTTTAGTAACATTAACACCTGGGCTGAAGCATCTTTTATGCTCATTTCTTGTCTTTCAAGATTAATTCTGGGTTTTATTTTGTTTATTTGATGAAAATGAGCAACAATACACACCATGGAAACATTTTTGTTTAATATGTGTTTAGGAGATTTTCACCTAGAACCCAAAGGGGGGGGGAATGGCACTTTTCATGGAAAAATGTGAAAAATTAAATTTTCTAAAAATGAAATAAATTCCTTCTATACACCTCCAAAATTCACTCTAAAACAGAAGATTGTTGTTTTTCGCAATATTTTTAGAAATTTGGGCTCTTTTAGTAACATTTACACCTGGGCTGAAGCATCTTTTATGATCATTTATTGTCTTTCAGGATTCATTCTGGGTTTTATTTTGTTTATTTGATGAAAATGAACAATACACACCTTGGATACATTTTTGTTTGATTTGTGTCGAGTGAGATTTCACCTAGAACCAAAGGGGGGGGTATTGGCACTTTTCATGGAAAAATGTGAAAAATTAAATTTTCTAAAAATGAAATAAATGCCTTCTAAATACCTCAAACATTCACTCTAAAACAGAAGATTGTTGTTTTTCGCAATATTTTTAGAAATTTTGGCTCTTTTAGTAACATTAACACCTGGGCTGAAGCATCTTTTATGATCATTTATTGTCTTTCAGGATACATTCTGGGTTTTATTTTGTTTATTTGATGAAAATGAACAACAATACACACCTTGGATACATTTTTGTTTGATTTGTGTCGAGTGAGATTTTCACCTAGAACCCAAAGGGTGGGGTATTGGCACTTTTCATGGAAAAATGTGAAAAATTAAATTTTCTAAAAATGAAATTAATGCCTTCTAAACACCTCAAACATTCACTCGAAAACAGAAGATTGTTGTTTTTCGCAATATTTTTAGAAATTTGGGCTCTTTTAGTAACATTAACACCTGGGCTGAAGCATCTTTTATGATCATTTATTGTCTTTCAGGATTCATTCTGGGTTTTATTTTGTTTATTTGATGAAAATGAACAACAATACACACCTTGGATACATTTTTGTTTGATTTGTGTCGAGTGAGATTTTCACCTAGAACCCAAAGGGGGGGGTATTGGCACTTTTCATAGAAAAATGTGAAAAATTAAATTTTCTAAAAATGAAATAAATGCCTTCTAAACACCTCAAACATTCACTCTAAAACAGAAGATTGTTGTTTTTCGCAATATTTTTAGAAATTTGGGCTCTTTTAGTAACATTAACACTTGCGCTGAAGCAACTTTAATGCTCATTTCTTGTCTTTCAAGATTAATTCTGGGTTTTATTTTGTTTATTTGATAAAAATGAGCAACAATACACACCATGGAAACATTTTTGTTTAACTTGTGTTTAGGAGATTTTCACCTAGAACCCAAAGGGGGGTATTGGCACTTTTCATGGAAAAATGTGAAAAATTAAATTTTCTAAAAATAAAATAAATGCCTTCTAAACACCTCAAACATTCACTCTAAAACAGAAGATTGTTGTTTTTCGCAATATTTTTAGAAATTTGGGCTCTTTTAGTAACATTAACACTTGCGCTGAAGCATCTTTTATGCTCATTTCTTGTCTTTCAGGATACATTCTGGGTTTTATTTTGTTTATTTGATGAAAATGAACAACAATACACACCTTGGATACATTTTTGTTTGATTTGTGTCGACTGAGATTTTCACCTAGAACCCAAAGGGGGGGCATTGGCACTTTTCGTGGAAAAATGTGAAAAATTAAATTTTCTAAAATTGAAATAAATGCCTTCTAAACACCTCAAACATTCACTCTAAAACAGAAGATTGTTGTTTTTCGCAATATTTTTAGAAATTTGGGCTCTTTTAGTAAAATTAACACTTGCGCTGAAGCATCTTTTATGATTTTTAATGTCTTTCAGGATTCATTCTGGGTTTTATTTTGTTTATTTGATGAAAATGAACAACAATACACACCTTGGATACATTTTTGTTTGATTTGTGTCGAGTGAGATTTTCACCTAGAACCCAAAGGGGGGGGTATTGGCACTTTTCATGGAAAAATGTGAAAAATTAGATTTTCTAAAAATGAAATAAATGCCTTCTAAACACCTCAAACATTCACTCTAAAACAGAAGATTGTTGTTTTTCGCAATATTTTTAGAAATTTGGGCTCTTTTAGTAACATTAACACCTGGGCTGAAGCATCTTTTATGATCATTTATTGTCTTTCAGGATTCATTCTGGGTTTTATTTTAATTATTTGATGAAAATGAACAACAATAAACACCATGGAAACATTTTTGTTTAATTTGTGTCGAGTGAGATTTTCACCTAGAACCCAAAGGGGGGGGTATTGGCACTTTTCATGGAAAAATGTAAAATTAAATTTTCTAAAAATGAAATAAATGCCTTCTAAACACCTCAAACATTCACTCTAAAACAGAAGATTGTTGTTTTTCGCAATATTTTTAGAAATTTGGGCTCTTTTAGTAACATTAACACTTGGGCTTAAGCATCTTTTATGATCTTTTATTGTCTTTCAGGATTCATTCTGGGTTTTATTTTGTTTATTTGATGAAAATGAACAACAATACACACCTTGGATACATTTTTGTTTGATTTGTGTCGAGTGAGATTTTCACCTAGAACCCAAAGGGGGGGATATTGGCACTTTTCATGGAAAAATGTGAAAAATTAAATTTTCTAAAAATGAAATAAATGCCTTCTAAACACCTCAAACATTCACTCTAAAACAGAAGATTGTTGTTTTTCGCAATATTTTTAGAAATTTGGGCTCTTTTAGTAACATTAACACCTGGGCTGAAGCATCTTTTATGATCATTTCTTGTCTTTCAGGATTAATTCTGGGTTTTATTTGTTTATGTGATGAAAATGAACAACAATAAACACCATGGAAACATTTTTCATTGATTTGTGTCGAGTGAGATTTTCACCTAGAACCCAAAGGTCACTTTTGCACTTTTCATGGAAAAATGTAAAAAATTAAATTTTCTAAAAATGAAATAAATGCCTTCTAAACACCTCAAACATTCACTCTAAAACAGAAGATTGTTGTTTGTCGCAATATTTTTAGAAATTTGGGCTCTTTTAGTAAAATTAACACTTGCGCTGAAAAATCTTTTATGATCTTTTACTGTCTTTCAGGATTTATTCTGGGTTTTATTTTTTTTATTTGATGAAAATGAGCAACAATACACACCTTGGATACATTTTTGTTTGATTTGTGTCGAGTGAGATTTTCACCTAGAACCCAAAGGGGGGGGTATTGGCACTTTTCATGGAAAAATGTGAAAAATTAAATTTTCTAAAAATGAAATAAATGCCTTCTAAACACCTCAAACATTCACTCTAAAACAGAAGATTGTAATTTTTCGCAATATTTTTAGAAATTTGGGCTCTTTTAGTAACATTAACACTTGCGCTGAAGCAACTTTTATGCTCATTTCTTGTCTTTCAAGATTAATTCTGGGTTTTATTTTGTTTATTTGATGAAAATGAGCAACAATACACACCATGGATACATTTTTGTTTGATTTGTGTCGAGTGAGATTTTCACCTAGAACCCAAAGGGTGGGGTATTGGCACTTTTCATGGAAAAATGTGAAAAATTAAATTTTCTAAAAATGAAATTAATGCCTTCTAAACACCTCAAACATTCACTCTAAAACAGAAGATTGTTGTTTTTCGCAATATTTTTAGAAATTTGGGCTCTTTTAGTAACATTAACACCTGGGCTGAAGCATCTTTTATGCTCATTTCTTGTCTTTCAAGATTAATTCTGGGTTTTATTTTGTTTATTTGATGAAAATGAGCAACAATACACACCATGGAAACATTTTTGTTTAATATGTGTTTAGGAGATTTTCACCTAGAACCCAAAGGGGGGGGGGAATGGCACTTTTCATGGAAAAATGTGAAAAATTAGATTTTCTAAAAATGAAATAAATGCCTTCTAAACACCTCAAACATTCACTCTAAAACAGAAGATTGTTGTTTTTCGCAATATTTTTAGAAATTTGGGCTCTTTTAGTAACATTAACACCTGGGCTGAAGCATCTTTTATGATCATTTATTGTCTTTCAGGATTCATTCTGGGTTTTATTTTAATTATTTGATGAAAATGAACAACAATAAACACCATGGAAACATTTTTGTTTAATTTGTGTCGAGTGAGATTTTCACCTAGAACCCAAAGGGGGGGGTATTGGCACTTTTCATGGAAAAATGTAAAATTAAATTTTCTAAAAATGAAATAAATGCCTTCTAAACACCTCAAACATTCACTCTAAAACAGAAGATTGTTGTTTTTCGCAATATTTTTAGAAATTTGGGCTCTTTTAGTAACATTAACACTTGGGCTTAAGCATCTTTTATGATCTTTTATTGTCTTTCAGGATTCATTCTGGGTTTTATTTTGTTTATTTGATGAAAATGAACAACAATACACACCTTGGATACATTTTTGTTTGATTTGTGTCGAGTGAGATTTTCACCTAGAACCCAAAGGGGGGGATATTGGCACTTTTCATGGAAAAATGTGAAAAATTAAATTTTCTAAAAATGAAATAAATGCCTTCTAAACACCTCAAACATTCACTCTAAAACAGAAGATTGTTGTTTTTCGCAATATTTTTAGAAATTTGGGCTCTTTTAGTAACATTAACACCTGGGCTGAAGCATCTTTTATGATCATTTCTTGTCTTTCAGGATTAATTCTGGGTTTTATTTGTTTATGTGATGAAAATGAACAACAATAAACACCATGGAAACATTTTTCATTGATTTGTGTCGAGTGAGATTTTCACCTAGAACCCAAAGGTCACTTTTGCACTTTTCATGGAAAAATGTAAAAAATTAAATTTTCTAAAAATGAAATAAATGCCTTCTAAACACCTCAAACATTCACTCTAAAACAGAAGATTGTTGTTTGTCGCAATATTTTTAGAAATTTGGGCTCTTTTAGTAAAATTAACACTTGCGCTGAAAAATCTTTTATGATCTTTTACTGTCTTTCAGGATTTATTCTGGGTTTTATTTTTTTTATTTGATGAAAATGAGCAACAATACACACCTTGGATACATTTTTGTTTGATTTGTGTCGAGTGAGATTTTCACCTAGAACCCAAAGGGGGGGGTATTGGCACTTTTCATGGAAAAATGTGAAAAATTAAATTTTCTAAAAATGAAATAAATGCCTTCTAAACACCTCAAACATTCACTCTAAAACAGAAGATTGTTGTTTTTCGCAATATTTTTAGAAATTTGGGCTCTTTTAGTAACATTAACACTTGCGCTGAAGCATCTTTTATGCTCATTTCTTGTCTTTCAGGATACATTCTGGGTTTTATTTTGTTTATTTGATGAAAATAAGCAACAATACACACCATGGATACATTTTTGTTTGATTTGTGTCGAGTGAGATTTTCACCTAGAACCCAAAGGGTGGGGTATTGGCACTTTTCATGGAAAAATGTGAAAAATTAAATTTTCTAAAAATGAAATTAATGCCTTCTAAACACCTCAAACATTCACTCTAAAACAGAAGATTGTTGTTTTTCGCAATATTTTTAGAAATTTGGGCTCTTTTAGTAACATTAACACCTGGGCTGAAGCATCTTTTATGCTCATTTCTTGTCTTTCAAGATTAATTCTGGGTTTTATTTTGTTTATTTGATGAAAATGAGCAACAATACACACCATGGAAACATTTTTGTTTAATATGTGTTTAGGAGATTTTCACCTAGAACCCAAAGGGGGGGGGAATGGCACTTTTCATGGAAAAATGTGAAAAATTAAATTTTCTAAAAATGAAATAAATTCCTTCTATACACCTCCAAAATTCACTCTAAAACAGAAGATTGTTGTTTTTCGCAATATTTTTAGAAATTTGGGCTCTTTTAGTAACATTAACACCTGGGCTGAAGCATCTTTTATGATCATTTATTGTCTTTCAGGATTCATTCTGGGTTTTATTTTGTTTATTTGATGAAAATGAACAATACCCACCTTGGATACATTTTTGTTTGATTTGTGTCGAGTGAGATTTCACCTAGAACCAAAGGGGGGGGTATTGGCACTTTTCATGGAAAAATGTGAAAAATTAAATTTTCTAAAAATGAAATAAATGCCTTCTAAATACCTCAAACATTCACTCTAAAACAGAAGATTGTTGTTTTTCGCAATATTTTTAGAAATTTTGGCTCTTTTAGTAACATTAACACCTGGGCTGAAGCATCTTTTATGATCATTTATTGTCTTTCAGGATACATTCTGTGTTTTATTTTGTTTATTTGATGAAAATGAACAACAATACACACCTTGGATACATTTTTGTTTGATTTGTGTCGAGTGAGATTTTCACCTAGAACCCAAAGGGTGGGGTATTGGCACTTTTCATGGAAAAATGTGAAAAATTAAATTTTCTAAAAATGAAATTAATGCCTTCTAAACACCTCAAACATTCACTCGAAAACAGAAGATTGTTGTTTTTCGCAATATTTTTAGAAATTTGGGCTCTTTTAGTAACATTAACACCTGGGCTGAAGCATCTTTTATGATCATTTATTGTCTTTCAGGATACATTCTGGGTTTTATTTTGTTTATTTGATGAAAATGAACAACAATACACACCTTGGATACATTTTTGTTTGATTTGTGTCGAGTGAGATTTTCACCTAGAACCCAAAGGGGGGGGCATTGGCACTTTTCATGGAAAAATGTGAAAAATTAAATTTTCTAAAAATGAAATAAATGCCTTCTAAATACCTCAAACATTCACTCTAAAACAGGAGATTGTTGTTTTTCGCAATATTTTTAGAAATTTGGGCTCTCTTAGTAACATTAACACTTGCGCTGAAGCATCTTTTATGCTCATTTCTTGTCTTTCAGGAGTAATTCTGTGTTTTATTTTGTTTATTTGATGAAAATGAACAACAATACACACCTTGGATACATTTTTGTTTGATTTGTGTCGAGTGAGATTTTCACCTAGAACCAAAAGGGCACTTTTCATGGAAAAATGTGAAAAATTAAATTTTCTAAAAATGAAATAAATGCCTTCTAAACACCTCAAACATTCACTCTAAAACAGAAGATTGTTGTTTTTCGCAATATTTTTAGAAATTTGGGCTCTTTTAGTAACATTAACACTTGCGCTGAAGCATCTTTTATGCTCATTTCTTGTCTTTCAGGATACATTCTGGGTTTTATTTTGTTTATTTGATGAAAATGAACAACAATACACACCTTGGATACATTTTTGTTTGATTTGTGTCGACTGAGATTTTCACCTAGAACCCAAAGGGGGGGCATTGGCACTTTTCGTGGAAAAATGTGAAAAATTAAATTTTCTAAAATTGAAATAAATGCCTTCTAAACACCTCAAACATTCACTCTAAAACAGAAGATTGTTGTTTTTCGCAATATTTTTAGAAATTTGGGCTCTTTTAGTAAAATTAACACTTGCGCTGAAGCATCTTTTATGATTTTTAATGTCTTTCAGGATTCATTCTGGGTTTTATTTTGTTTATTTGATGAAAATGAACAACAATACACACCTTGGATACATTTTTGTTTGATTTGTGTCGAGTGAGATTTTCACCTAGAACCCAAAGGGGGGGGTATTGGCACTTTTCATGGAAAAATGTGAAAAATTAGATTTTCTAAAAATGAAATAAATGCCTTCTAAACACCTCAAACATTCACTCTAAAACAGAAGATTGTTGTTTTTCGCAATATTTTTAGAAATTTGGGCTCTTTTAGTAACATTAACACCTGGGCTGAAGCATCTTTTATGATCATTTATTGTCTTTCAGGATTCATTCTGGGTTTTATTTTAATTATTTGATGAAAATGAACAACAATAAACACCATGGAAACATTTTTGTTTAATTTGTGTCGAGTGAGATTTTCACCTAGAACCCAAAGGGGGGGGTATTGGCACTTTTCATGGAAAAATGTAAAATTAAATTTTCTAAAAATGAAATAAATGCCTTCTAAACACCTCAAACATTCACTCTAAAACAGAAGATTGTTGTTTTTCGCAATATTTTTAGAAATTTGGGCTCTTTTAGTAACATTAACACTTGGGCTTAAGCATCTTTTATGATCTTTTATTGTCTTTCAGGATTCATTCTGGGTTTTATTTTGTTTATTTGATGAAAATGAACAACAATACACACCTTGGATACATTTTTGTTTGATTTGTGTCGAGTGAGATTTTCACCTAGAACCCAAAGGGGGGGATATTGGCACTTTTCATGGAAAAATGTGAAAAATTAAATTTTCTAAAAATGAAATAAATGCCTTCTAAACACCTCAAACATTCACTCTAAAACAGAAGATTGTTGTTTTTCGCAATATTTTTAGAAATTTGGGCTCTTTTAGTAACATTAACACCTGGGCTGAAGCATCTTTTATGATCATTTCTTGTCTTTCAGGATTAATTCTGGGTTTTATTTGTTTATGTGATGAAAATGAACAACAATAAACACCATGGAAACATTTTTCATTGATTTGTGTCGAGTGAGATTTTCACCTAGAACCCAAAGGTCACTTTTGCACTTTTCATGGAAAAATGTAAAAAATTAAATTTTCTAAAAATGAAATAAATGCCTTCTAAACACCTCAAACATTCACTCTAAAACAGAAGATTGTTGTTTGTCGCAATATTTTTAGAAATTTGGGCTCTTTTAGTAAAATTAACACTTGCGCTGAAAAATCTTTTATGATCTTTTACTGTCTTTCAGGATTTATTCTGGGTTTTATTTTTTTTATTTGATGAAAATGAGCAACAATACACACCTTGGATACATTTTTGTTTGATTTGTGTCGAGTGAGATTTTCACCTAGAACCCAAAGGGGGGGGTATTGGCACTTTTCATGGAAAAATGTGAAAAATTAAATTTTCTAAAAATGAAATAAATGCCTTCTAAACACCTCAAACATTCACTCTAAAACAGAAGATTGTAATTTTTCGCAATATTTTTAGAAATTTGGGCTCTTTTAGTAACATTAACACTTGCGCTGAAGCAACTTTTATGCTCATTTCTTGTCTTTCAAGATTAATTCTGGGTTTTATTTTGTTTATTTGATGAAAATGAGCAACAATACACACCATGGATACATTTTTGTTTGATTTGTGTCGAGTGAGATTTTCACCTAGAACCCAAAGGGTGGGGTATTGGCACTTTTCATGGAAAAATGTGAAAAATTAAATTTTCTAAAAATGAAATTAATGCCTTCTAAACACCTCAAACATTCACTCTAAAACAGAAGATTGTTGTTTTTCGCAATATTTTTAGAAATTTGGGCTCTTTTAGTAACATTAACACCTGGGCTGAAGCATCTTTTATGCTCATTTCTTGTCTTTCAAGATTAATTCTGGGTTTTATTTTGTTTATTTGATGAAAATGAGCAACAATACACACCATGGAAACATTTTTGTTTAATATGTGTTTAGGAGATTTTCACCTAGAACCCAAAGGGGGGGGGAATGGCACTTTTCATGGAAAAATGTGAAAAATTAGATTTTCTAAAAATGAAATAAATGCCTTCTAAACACCTCAAACATTCACTCTAAAACAGAAGATTGTTGTTTTTCGCAATATTTTTAGAAATTTGGGCTCTTTTAGTAACATTAACACCTGGGCTGAAGCATCTTTTATGATCATTTATTGTCTTTCAGGATTCATTCTGGGTTTTATTTTGTTTATTTGATGAAAATGAACAACAATACACACCTTGGATACATTTTTGTTTGATTTGTGTCGAGTGAGATTTTCACCTAGAACCCAAAGGGGGGGATATTGGCACTTTTCATGGAAAAATGTGAAAAATTAAATTTTCTAAAAATGAAATAAATGCCTTCTAAACACCTCAAACATTCACTCTAAAACAGAAGATTGTTGTTTTTCGCAATATTTTTAGAAATTTGGGCTCTTTTAGTAACATTAACACCTGGGCTGAAGCATCTTTTATGATCATTTCTTGTCTTTCAGGATTAATTCTGGGTTTTATTTGTTTATGTGATGAAAATGAACAACAATAAACACCATGGAAACATTTTTCATTGATTTGTGTCGAGTGAGATTTTCACCTAGAACCCAAAGGTCACTTTTGCACTTTTCATGGAAAAATGTAAAAAATTAAATTTTCTAAAAATGAAATAAATGCCTTCTAAACACCTCAAACATTCACTCTAAAACAGAAGATTGTTGTTTGTCGCAATATTTTTAGAAATTTGGGCTCTTTTAGTAAAATTAACACTTGCGCTGAAAAATCTTTTATGATCTTTTACTGTCTTTCAGGATTTATTCTGGGTTTTATTTTTTTTATTTGATGAAAATGAGCAACAATACACACCTTGGATACATTTTTGTTTGATTTGTGTCGAGTGAGATTTTCACCTAGAACCCAAAGGGGGGGGTATTGGCACTTTTCATGGAAAAATGTGAAAAATTAAATTTTCTAAAAATGAAATAAATGCCTTCTAAACACCTCAAACATTCACTCTAAAACAGAAGATTGTAACTTTTCGCAATATTTTTAGAAATTTGGGCTCTTTTAGTAACATTAACACTTGCGCTGAAGCAACTTTTATGCTCATTTCTTGTCTTTCAAGATTAATTCTGGGTTTTATTTTGTTTATTTGATGAAAATGAGCAACAATACACACCATGGATACATTTTTGTTTGATTTGTGTCGAGTGAGATTTTCACCTAGAACCCAAAGGGTGGGGTATTGGCACTTTTCATGGAAAAATGTGAAAAATTAAATTTTCTAAAAATGAAATTAATGCCTTCTAAACACCTCAAACATTCACTCTAAAACAGAAGATTGTTGTTTTTCGCAATATTTTTAGAAATTTGGGCTCTTTTAGTAACATTAACACCTGGGCTGAAGCATCTTTTATGCTCATTTCTTGTCTTTCAAGATTAATTCTGGGTTTTATTTTGTTTATTTGATGAAAATGAGCAACAATACACACCATGGAAACATTTTTGTTTAATATGTGTTTAGGAGATTTTCACCTAGAACCCAAAGGGGGGGGGAATGGCACTTTTCATGGAAAAATGTGAAAAATTAAATTTTCTAAAAATGAAATAAATTCCTTCTATACACCTCCAAAATTCACTCTAAAACAGAAGATTGTTGTTTTTCGCAATATTTTTAGAAATTTGGGCTCTTTTAGTAACATTAACACCTGGGCTGAAGCATCTTTTATGATCATTTATTGTCTTTCAGGATTCATTCTGGGTTTTATTTTGTTTATTTGATGAAAATGAACAATACCCACCTTGGATACATTTTTGTTTGATTTGTGTCGAGTGAGATTTCACCTAGAACCAAAGGGGGGGTATTGGCACTTTTCATGGAAAAATGTGAAAAATTAAATTTTCTAAAAATGAAATAAATGCCTTCTAAATACCTCAAACATTCACTCTAAAACAGAAGATTGTTGTTTTTCGCAATATTTTTAGAAATTTTGGCTCTTTTAGTAACATTAACACCTGGGCTGAAGCATCTTTTATGATCATTTATTGTCTTTCAGGATACATTCTGTGTTTTATTTTGTTTATTTGATGAAAATGAACAACAATACACACCTTGGATACATTTTTGTTTGATTTGTGTCGAGTGAGATTTTCACCTAGAACCCAAAGGGTTGGGTATTGGCACTTTTCATGGAAAAATGTGAAAAATTAAATTTTCTAAAAATGAAATTAATGCCTTCTAAACACCTCAAACATTCACTCGAAAACAGAAGATTGTTGTTTTTCGCAATATTTTTAGAAATTTGGGCTCTTTTAGTAACATTAACACCTGGGCTGAAGCATCTTTTATGATCATTTATTGTCTTTCAGGATACATTCTGGGTTTTATTTTGTTTATTTGATGAAAATGAACAACAATACACACCTTGGATACATTTTTGTTTGATTTGTGTCGAGTGAGATTTTCACCTAGAACCCAAAGGGGGGGGCATTGGCACTTTTCATGGAAAAATGTGAAAAATTAAATTTTCTAAAAATGAAATAAATGCCTTCTAAATACCTCAAACATTCACTCTAAAACAGGAGATTGTTGTTTTTCGCAATATTTTTAGAAATTTGGGCTCTCTTAGTAACATTAACACTTGCGCTGAAGCATCTTTTATGCTCATTTCTTGTCTTTCAGGAGTAATTCTGTGTTTTATTTTGTTTATTTGATGAAAATGAACAACAATACACACCTTGGATACATTTTTGTTTGATTTGTGTCGAGTGAGATTTTCACCTAGAACCAAAAGGGCACTTTTCATGGAAAAATGTGAAAAATTAAATTTTCTAAAAATGAAATAAATGCCTTCTAAACACCTCAAACATTCACTCTAAAACAGAAGATTGTTGTTTTTCGCAATATTTTTAGAAATTTGGGCTCTTTTAATAACATTAACACTTGCGCTGAAGCATCTTTTATGCTCATTTCTTGTCTTTCAGGATTAATTCTGGGTTTTATTTTGTTTATTTGATGAAAATGAACAACAATACACACCATGGAAACATTTTTGATTGATTTGTGTCGAGTGACATTTTCACCAAGAAACCAAAGGGGGGGGTATTAGCACTTTTCATGGAAAAAAGTGAAAAATTAAATTTTCTAAAAATGAAATAAATACCTTCTATATACCTCAAACATTCACTCTAAAACAGAAGATTGTTGTTTTTCGCAATATTTTTAGAAATTTGGGCTCTTTTAGTAACATTAACCATTGGCTGAAGTATCTTTTATGCTCATTTCTTGTCTTTCAAGATTAATTCTGGGTTTTATTTTGTTTTTTTGATGAAAATGAACAACAATACACACCATGGAAACATTTTTGTTTGATTTGTGTCGAGTGAGATTTTCACCTAGAACCCAAAGGGGGGGATATTGGCACTTTTCATGGAAAAAAGTAAAGAATTAAATTTTCTAAAAATGAAATAAATGCCTTCTAAACACCTCAAACATTCACTCTAAAACAGAAGATTGTTGTTTTTCGCAATATTTTTAGAAATTTGGGCTCTTTTAGTAACATTAACACTTGCGCTGAAGCAACTTTTATGCTCATTTATTGTCTTTCAGGATCATTCTGGGGTTTATTTTGTTTATTTGATGAAAATGAATAACAATACACACCATGAAAACATTTTTGTTTGATTTTATTCGAGTGAGATTTTCACCTAGAACCCAAAGGGGGGGTATTTGCACTTTTCATGGAAAAATGTGAAAAATTAAATTTTCTAAAAATGAAATAAATGCCTTCTAAACACCTCAAACATTCACTCTAAAACAGAAGATTGTTGTTTTTCGCAATATTTTTAGAAATTTGGGCTCTCTTAGTAACATTAACACTTGCGCTGAAGCATTTTTTATGCTCATTTCTTGTCTTTCAGGATTAATTCTGGGTTTTATTTTGTTTATTTGATGAAAATGAACAACAATACACACCATGGAAACATTTTTGATTGATTTGTGTCGAGTGAGATTTTCACCTAGAAACCAAAGGGGGGGGTATTAGCACTTTTCATGGAAAAAAGTGAAAAATTAAATTTTCTAAAAATGAAATAAATACCTTCTAAACACCTCAAACATTCACTCTAAAACAGAAGATTGTTGTTTTTCGAAATATTTTTAGAAATTAGGGCTCTTTTAGTAACATTAACCATTGCGCTGAAGTATCTTTTATGCTCATTTCTTGTCTTTCAAGATTAATTCTGGGTTTTATTTTGTTTTTTTTGATGAAAATGAACAACAATACACACCATGGAAACATTTTTGATTGATTTATGTCGAGTGAGATTTTCACCTAGAAACCAAAGGGGGGGGGGGATTAGCACTTTTCATGGAAAAAAGTGAAAAATTAAATTTTCTAAAACTGAAATAAATACCTTCTTAACACCTCAAACATTCACTCTAAAACAGAAGATTGTTGTTTTTCGCAATATTTTTAGAAATTTGGGCTCTTTTAGTAACATTAACCATTGCGCTGAAGTATCTGTTATGCTCATTTCTTGTCTTTCAAAATTAATTCTGGGTTTTATTTTGTTTTTTTTGATGAATCGGAACAACAATACACACCATGGAAACATTTTTGTTTGATTTGTGTCGAGTGAGATTTTCACCTAGAACCCAAAGGGGGGGATATTGGCACTTTTCATGGAAAAATGTGAAAAATTAAATTTTCTAAAAATGAAATAAATGCCTTCTAAACACCTCCAACATTCACTCTAAAACAGAAGATTGTTGTTTTTCGCAATATTTTTAGAAATTTGGGCTCTTTTAGTAACACTAAAACCTGGGCTGAAGGCATCTTTTATGATCATTTATTGTCTTTCAGGATACATTCTGGGTTTTATTTTGTTTATTTGATGAAAATGAACAACAATACACACCTTGGATACATTTTTGTTTGATTTTTGTCGAGTGAGATTTTCACCTAGAACCCAAAGGGGGTGGTATTGGCACTTTTCATGGAAAAATGTGAAAAATTAAATTTTCTAAAAATGAAATAAATGCCTTCTAAACACCTCAAACATTCACTCTAAAACAGAAGATTGTTGTTTTTCGCAATATTTTTAAAAATTTGGGCTCTTTTAGTAACATTAACACTTGGGCTGAAGCATCTTTTATGATCTTTTATTGTCTTTCAGGATTCATTCTGGGTTTTATTTTGTTTATTTGATGAAAATGAACACAATACACACCTTGGATACATTTTTGTTTGATTTGTTTCCAGTGAGATTTTCACCTAGAACCCAAAGGGGGGGTATTGGCACTTTTCATGGAAAAATGTGAAAAATTAAATTTTCTAAAAATGAAATAAATGCCTTCTAAACACCTCAAACATTCACTCTAAAACAGAAGATTCTTGTTTTTTGCAATATTTTTAGAAATTTAGGTTCTTTTAGTAACATTAACACCTGGGCTGAAGCATCTTTTATGATCTTTTATTGGTCTTTCAGGATCATTCTGGGGTTTATTTTGTTTATTTGATGAAAATGAATAACAATACACACCATGAAAACATTTTTGTTTGATTTTATTCGAGTGAGATTTTCACCTAGAACCCAAAGGGGGGGTATTTGCACTTTTCATGGAAAAATGTGAAAAATTAAATTTTCTAAAAATGAAATAAATGCCTTCTAAACACCTCAAACATTCACTCTAAAACAGAAGATTGTAATTTTTCGCAATATTTTTAGAAATTTGGGCTCTCTTAGTAACATTAACACTTGCGCTGAAGCATTTTTTATGCTCATTTCTTGTCTTTCAAGATTAATTCTGGGTTTTATTTTGTTTATTTGATGAAAATGAGCAACAATACACACATGGATACATTTTTGTTTGATTTGTGTCGAGTGAGATTTCACCTAGAACCCAAAGGGTGGGGTATTGGCACTTTTCATGGAAAAATGTGAAAAATTAAATTTTCTAAAAATGAAATTAATGCCTTCTAAACACCTCAAACATTCACTCTAAAACAGAAGATTGTTGTTTTTCGCAATATATTTAGAAATTTGGGCTCTTTTAGTAACATTAACACCTGGGCTGAAGCTTCTTTTATGCTCATTTCTTGTCTTTCAAGATTAATTCTGGGTTTTATTTTGTTTATTTGATGAAAATGAGCAACAATACACACCATGGAAACATTTTTGTTTAATATGTGTTTAGGAGATTTTCACCTAGAACCCAAAGGGGGGGGGAATGGCACTTTTCATGGAAAAATGTGAAAAATTAAATTTTCAAAAAATGAAATAAATACCTTCTTAACACCTCAAACATTCACTCTAAAACAGAAGATTGTTGTTTTTCGCAATATTTTTAGAAATTTGGGCTCTTTTAGTAACATTAACCATTGCGCTGAAGTATCTGTTATGCTCATTTCTTGTCTTTCAAAATTAATTCTGGGTTTTATTTTGTTTTTTTGATGAATCGGAACAACAATACACACCATGGAAACATTTTTGTTTGATTTGTGTCGAGTGAGATTTTCACCTAGAACCCAAAGGGGGGGATATTGGCACTTTTCATGGAAAAATGTGAAAAATTAAATTTCTAAAAATGAAATAAATGCCTTCTAAACACCTCCAACATTCACTCTAAAACAGAAGATTGTATTTTTCGCAATATTTTTAGAAATTTGGGCTCTTTTAGTAACACTAAAACCTGGGCTGAAGCATCTTTTATGATCATTTATTGTCTTTCAGGATACATTCTGGGTTTTATTTTGTTTATTTGATGAAAATGAACAACAATACACACCTTGGATACATTTTTGTTTGATTTTTGTCGAGTGAGATTTTCACCTAGAACCCAAAGGGGGTGGTATTGGCACTTTTCATGGAAAAATGTGAAAAATTAAATTTTCTAAAAATGAAATAAATGCCTTCTAAACACCTCAAACATTCACTCTAAAACAGAAGATTGTTGTTTTTTCGCAATATTTTTAAAATTTGGGCTCTTTTAGTAACATTAACACTTGGGCTGAAGCATCTTTTATGATCTTTTATTGTCTTTCAGGATTCATTCTGGGTTTTATTTTGTTTATTTGATGAAAATGAACAACAATACACACCTTGGATACATTTTTGTTTGATTTGTTTCCAGTGAGATTTTCACCTAGAACCCAAAGGGGGGGGTATTGGCACTTTTCATGGAAAAATGTTAAAAATTAAATTTTCTAAAAATGAAATAAATGCCTTCTAAACACCTCAAACATTCACTCTAAAACAGAAGATTCTTGTTTTTTTGCAATATTTTTAGAAATTTAGGTTCTTTTAGTAACATTAACACCTGGGCTGAAGCATCTTTTATGATCTTTTATTGTCTTTCAGGATTCATTCTGGGTTTTATTTTGTTTATTTGATAAAAATGAACAACAATACACACCTTGGATACATTTTTGTTTGATTTGTAACGAGTGAGATTTTCACCTAGAACCCAAAGGGGGGGGTATTGGCACTTTTCATGGAAAAATGTGAAAAATTAAATTTTCTAAAAATGAAATAAATGCCTTCTAAACACAGCAAACATTCACTCTTAAACAGAAGATTGTTGTTTTTCGCAATATTTTTAGAAATTTGGGCTCTTTTAGTAACATTAACACTTGCGCTGAAGCAACTTTTAGGCTCATTTCTTGTCTTTCAGGATTAACTCTGGGTTTTATTTTGTTTATTTGATGAAAATGAACAACAATACACACCATGGAAACATTTTTGATTGATTTGTGTCGAGTGAGATTTTCACCTAGAAACCAAAGGGGGGGGGGTATTAGCACTTTTCATGGAAAAAAGTGAAAAATTAAATTTTCTAAAAATGAAATAAATACCTTCTAAACACCTCAAACATTCACTCTAAAACAGAAGATTGTTGTTTTTCGCAATATTTTTAGAAATTTGGGCTCTTTTAGTAACATTAACCATTGCGCTGAAGTATCTGTTATGCTCATTTCTTGTCTTTCAAGATTAATTCTGGGTTTTATTTTGTTTATTTGATGAAAATGAACAACAATACACACCTTGGATACATTTTTGTTTGATCCTTTATTGTCTTTCAGGATTCATTCTGGTTTTATTTTGTTTATTTGATGAAAATGAACAACAATACACACCTTGGATACATTTTTGTTTGATTTGTTTCGAGTGAGATTTTCACCTAGAACCCAAAGGGGGGGGTATTGGCACTTTTCATGGAAAAATGTGAAAAATAAATTTTCTAAAAATGAAATAAATGCCTTCTAAACACCTCAAACATTCACTCTAAAACAGAAGATTCTTGTTTTTTGCAATATTTTTAGAAATTTAGGTTCTTTTAGTAACATTAACACCTGGGCTGAAGCATCTTTTATGATCTTTTATTGTCTTTTAGGATTCATTCTGGGTTTTATTTTGTTTATTTGATGAAAATGAACAACAATACACACCTTGGATACATTTTTGTTTGATTTGTAACGAGTGAGATTTTCACCTAGAACCCAAAGGGGGGGGTATTGGCACTTTTCATGGAAAAATGTGAAAAATTAAATTTTCTAAAAATAAAATAAATGCCTTCTAAACACAGCAAACATTCACTCTAAAACAGAAGATTGTTGTTTTTCGCAATATTTTTAGAAATTTGGGCTCTTTTAGTAACATTAACACTTGCGCTGAGCAATTTTTAGGCTCATTTCTTGTCTTTCAGGATTAATTCTGGGTTTTATTTTGTTTATTTGATGAAAATGAACAACAATACACACCATGGAAACATTTTTGATTGATATGTGTCGAGTGAGATTTTTCACCTAGAAACCAAAGGGGGGGGGTATTAGCACTTTTCATGGAAAAAAGTGAAAAATTAAATTTCTAAAAATGAAAATAAATGCCTTCTAAACACCTCAAACATTCACTCTAAAACAGAAGATTGTTGTTTTTTCGCAATATTTTTAGAAATTTGGGCTCTTTTAGTAACATTAACTATTGCGCTGAAGTATCTTTAATGCTCATTTCTTGTCTTTCAAGATTAATTCTGGGTTTTATTTTGTTTTTTTTTTGATGAAAATGAACATCAATACACACATGGAAACATTTTTGATTGATTTGTGTCGAGTGAGATTTTCACTAGAAAACCAAAGGGGGGGGATTAGCACTTTTCATGGAAAAAAGTGAAAAATTTAATTTTCTAAAACTGAAATAAATACCTTCTTAACACCTCAAACATTCACTCTAAAACAGAAGATTGTTGTTTTTCGCAATATTTTTAGAAATTTGGCTCTTTTAGTAACATTAACCATTGCGCTGAAGTATCTGTTATGCTCATTTCTTGTCTTTCAAGATTAATTCTGGGTTTTATTTTGTTTTTTTGATGAAAATGAACAACAATACACACCATGGAAATCATTTTTGTTTGATTTGTGTCGAGTGAGATTTTCACCTAGAACCCAAAGGGGGGGATATTGGCACTTTTCATGGAAAAATGTGAAAAATTAAATTTCTAAAAATGAAATAAATGCCTTCTAAACACCTCAAACATTCACTCTAAAACAGAAGATTGTTGTTTTTCGCAATATTTTTAGAAATTTGGGCTCTTTTAGTAACATTAACACTTGCGCTGAAGCAACTTTTATGCTCATTTATTGTCTTTCAGGATTAATTCTGGGTTTTATTTTGTTTATTTGATGAAAATGAACAACAATACACACCATGGAAACATTTTTGTTTGATTTGCGTCAAGTGAGATTTTCACCTAGAACCCAAAGGGGGGGATTATTGGCACTTTTCATGGAAAAATGTGAAAAATTAAATTTTCTAAAAATGAAATAAATGCCTTCTAAACACCTCAAACATTCACTCTAAAACAGAAGATTGTTGTTTTTCGCAATATTTTTAAGAATTTGGGCTCTTTTAGTAACACTAAAAACCTGGGCTGAAGCATCTTTTATGATCATTTATTGTCTTTCAGGATACATTCTGGGTTTTATTTTGTTTATTTGATGAAAATGAACAACAATACACACCTTGGATACATTTTTGTTTGATTTTTGTCGAGTGAGATTTTCACCTAGAACCCAAAGGGGGGGGGTATTGGCACTTTTCATGGAAAAATGTGAAAAATTAAATTTTCTAAAAATGAAATAAATGCCTTCTAAACACCTCAAACATTCACTCTAAAACAGAAGATTGTTGTTTTTCGCAATATTTTTAAAAATTTGGGCTCTTTTAGTAACATTAACACTTGGGCTGAAGCATCTTTTATGATCTTTTATTGTCTTTCAGGATTCATTCTGGGTTTTATTTGTTTATTTGATGAAAATGAACAACAATACACACCTTGGATACATTTTTGTTTGATTTGTTTCGAGTGAGATTTTCACCTAGAACCCAAAGGGGGGGGTATTGGCACTTTCATGGAAAATGTGAAAAATTAAATTTTCTAAAATGAAATAAATGCCTTCTATAAACCTCAAACATTCACTCTAAAACAGAAGATTCTTGTTTTTTGCAATATTTTTAGAAATTTAGGTTCTTTTAGTAACATTAACACCTGGGCTGAAGCATCTTTTATGATCTTTTATTGTCTTTCAGGATTCATTCTGGGTTTTATTTTGTTTATTTGATGAAAATGAACACCAATACACACCTTGGATACATTTTTGTTTGATTTGTAACGAGTGAGATTTTCACCTAGAACCCAAAGGGGGGGGTATTGGCACTTTTCATGGAAAAATGTGAAAAGATTAATTTTCTAAAAATGAAATAAATGCCTTCTAAACACAGCAAACATTCACTCTAAAACAGAAGATTGTAGTTGTTTTTCGCAATATTTTTAGAAATTTGGGCTCTTTTAGTAAACATTAACACTTGCGCTGAAGCAACTTTTAGGCTCATTTCTTGTCTTTCAGGATTAACTCTGGGTTTTATATTTGTTTATTTGATGAAAATGAACAACAATACACACCATGGAAACATTTTTGATTGATTTGTGTCGAGTGAGATTTTCACCTAGAAACCAAAGGGGGGGGTTTTAGCACTTTTCATGGAAAAAAGTGAAAAATTAAATTTTCTAAAAATGAAATAAATACCTTCTAAACACCTCAAACATTCACTCCTAAAACAGAAGATTGTTGTTTTTCGCAATATTTTTAGAAATTTGGGCTCTTTTTAGTAACATTAACCATTGCGCTGAAGTATCTGTTATGCTCATTTCTTGTCTTTCAAGATTAATTCTGGGTTTTATTTTGTTTTTTTGATGAAAATGAACAACAATACACACCATGGAACATTTTTGTTTGATTTGTGTCGAGTGAGATTTTCACCTAGAACCCAAAGGGGGGATATTGGCACTTTTCATGGGAAAAATGTGAAAAATTAAATTTTCTAAAAATGAAATAAATGCCTTCTAAACACCTCAAACATTCACTCTAAAACAGAAGATTGTTGTATTTCGCAATATTTTTAAAAATTTGGGCTCTTTTAGTAACATTTACACTTGGGCTGAAGCATCTTTTATGATCCTTTATTGTCTTTCAGGATTCATTCTGGGTTTTATTTTGTTTATTTGATGAAAATGAACAACAATACACACCTTGGATACATTTTTGTTTGATTTGTTTCGAGTGAGATTTTCACCTAGAACCCAAAGGGGGGGGTATTGGCACTTTTCATGGAAAAATGTGAAAAATTAAATTTTCTAAAAATGAAATAATGCCTTCTAAACACCTCAAACATTCACTCTAAAACAGAAGATTCTTGTTTTTCGCAATATTTTTTAAAAATTTGGGCTCTTTTAGTAACATTAACACTTGGGCTGAAGCATCTTTTATGATCCTTTATTGTCTTTCAGGATTCATTCTGGTTTTATTTTGTTTATTTGATGAAAATGAACAACAATACACACCTTGGATACATTTTGTTTGATTTGTTTCGAGTGAGATTTTCACCTAGAACCCAAAGGGGGGGGGTATTGGCACTTTTCATGGAAAAATGTGAAAATTAAATTTTCTAAAAATGAAATAAATGCCTTCTAAACACCTCAAACATTCACTCTAAAACAGAAGATTGTTGTTTTTCGCAATATTTTTAGAAATTTGGGCTCTTTTAGTAACATTAACACTTGCGCTGAGCAACTTTTAGGCTCATTTCTTGTCTTTCAGGATTAATTCTGGGTTTTATTTTGTTTATTTGATGAAAATGAACAACAATACACACCATGGAAACATTTTTGATTGATATTGTCGAGTGAGATTTTCACCTAGAAACCAAAGGGGGGGGTATTAGCACTTTTCATGGAAAAAAGTGAAAAAATTAAATTTTCTAAAAATGAAATAAATGCCTTCTAAACACCTCAAACATTCACTCTAAAACAGAAGATTGTTGTTTTTCGCAATATTTTTAGAAATTTGGGCTCTTATAGTAACATTAACTATTGCGCTGAAGTATCTTTTATGCTCATTTCTTGTCTTTCAAATTAATTCTGGGTTTTATTTTGTTTTTTTTTGATGAAAATGAACATCAATACACACCATGGAAACATTTTTGATTGATATGTGTCGAGTGAGATTTTCACCTAGAAACCAAAGGGGGGGGGGATTAGCACTTTTCATGGAAAAAAGTGAAAAATTAAATTTTCTAAAACTGAAATTAATACCTTCTTAACACCTCAAACATTCACTCTAAAACAGAAGATTGTTGTTTTTCGCAATATTTTTAGAAATTTGGGCTCTTTTAGTAACATTAACCATTGCGCTGAAGTATCTGTTATGCTCATTTCTTGTCTTTCAAGATTAATTCTGGGTTTTATTTTGTTTTTTTGATGAAAATGAACAACAATACACACCATGGAAACATTTTTGTTTGATTTGTGTCGAGTGAGATTTTCACCTAGAACCCAAAGGGGGGGATATTGGCACTTTTCATGGAAAAATGTGAAAAATTAAATTTTCTAAAAATGAAATAAATGCCTTCTAAACACCTCAAACATTCACTCTAAAACAGAAGATTGTTGTTTTTCGCAATATTTTTAGAAATTTGGGCTCTTTTAGTAACATTAACACTTGCGCTGAAGCAACTTTTATGCTCATTTATTGTCTTTCAGGATTAATTCTGGGTTTTATTTTGTTTATTTGATGAAAATGAACAACAATACACACCATGGAAACATTTTTGTTTGATTTGCGTCAAGTGAGATTTTCACCTAGAACCCAAAGGGGGGGGTATTGGCACTTTTCATGGAAAAATGTGAAAAATTAAATTTTCTAAAAATGAAATAAATGCCTTCTAAATACCTCAAACATTCACTCTAAAACAGAAGATTGTTGTTTTTCGCAATATTTTTAGAAATTTGGGCTCTTTTAGTAAAATTAACACTTGCGCTGAAGCATCTTTTATGCTCATTTCATGTCTTTCAGGATTAATTCTGGGTTTTTTTTTGTTTATTTGATAAAAATGAACAACAATACACACCATGGAAACATTTTTGTTTCATTTGTGTCCAAGTGAGATTTTCACCTTGAACCCAAAGGGGGGGGTATTGGCACTTTTCATGGAAAAATGTGAAAAATTAAATTTTCTAAAAATGAAATAAATGCCTCCTAACACCTCAAACATTCACTCTAAAACAGAAGATTGTTGTTTTTCGCAATATTTTTAGAAATTTGGGCTCTTTTAGTAACACTAAAACCTGGGCTGAAGCATCTTTTATGATCATTTATTGTCTTTCAGGATACATTCTGGGTTTTATTTTGTTTATTTGATGAAAATGAACAATTATACACACCTTGGATACATTTTTGTTTGATTTGTGTCGAGTGAGATTTTCACCTAGAACCCAAAGGGGGGGGTATTTGATCTTTTTCATGGAAAAATGTGAAAAATTAAATTTTCTAAAAATGAAAATAAATGCCTTCTAAACACCTCAAACATTCACTCTAAAACAGAAGATTGTTGTTTTTCGCAATATTTTTAAAAATTTTGGGCTCTTTTAGTAACATTAACACTTGGGCTGAAGCATCTTTTATGATCTTTTATTGTCATTCAGGATTCATTCTGGGTTTTATTTTGTTTATTTGATGAAAATGAACAACAATACACACCTTGGATACATTTTTGTTTGATTTGTATCGAGTGAGATTTTCACCTAGAACCCAAAGGGGGGGGTATTGGCACTTTTCATGGAAAAATGTGAAAAATTAAATTTTCTAAAAATGAAATAAATGCCTTCTAAATACCTCAAACATTCACTCTAAAACAGAAGATTGTTGTTTTTCGCAATTTTTTTAGAAATTTGGGCTCTTTTAGTAAAATTAACACTTGCGCTGAAGCATCTTTTATGCTCATTTCATGTCTTTCAGGATTAATTCTGGGTTTTTTTTTGTTTATTTGATGAAAATGAACAACAATACACACCATGGAAACATTTTTGTTTCATTTGTGTTAAGTGAGATTTTCACCTAGAACCCAAAGGGGGGGGGTATTGGCACTTTTCATGGAAAAATGTGAAAAATTAAATTTTCTAAAAATGAAATAAATGCCTTCTAAACACCTCAAACATTCACTCCAAAACAGAAGATTGTTGTTTTTCGCAATATTTTTAGAAATTTGGGCTCTTTTAGTAAAATTACCACTTGCGCTGAAGCATCTTTTATGATCTTTTACTGTCTTTCAGGATTCATTCTGGGTTTATTTTGTTTATTTGATGAAAATGAACAACAATACATACCTTGGATACATTTTTGTTTGATTTGTGACGAGTGAGATTTTCACCTAGAACCAAAAGGGGGGGGTATTGGCACTTTTCATGGAAAAATGTGAAAAATTAAATTTTCTAAAAATGAAATAAATGCCTTCTAAACACCTCAAACATTCACTCTAAAACAGAAGATTGTTGTTTTTCGCAATATTTTTAGAAATTTGGGCTCTTTTAGTAACATTAACACCTGGGCTGAAGCATCTTTTATGATCATTTATTGTCTTTCAGGATTCATTCTGGGTTTTATTTTAATTATTTGATGAAAATGAACAACAATAAACACCATGGAAACATTTTTGTTTAATTTGTGTCGAGTGAGATTTTTACCTAGAACCCAAAGGGGGGGGTATTGGCACTTTTCATGGAAAAATGTAAAATTAAATTTTCTAAAAATGAAATAAATGCCTTCTAAACACCTCAAACATTCACTCTAAAACAGAAGATTGTTGTTTTTCGCAATATTTTTAGAAATTTAGGTTCTTTTAGTAACATTAACACCTGGGCTGAAGAATCTTTTATGATCTTTTATTGTCTTTCAGGATTCATTCTGGGTTTTATTTTGTTTATTTGATGAAAATGAACAACAATACACACCTTGGATACATTTTTGTTTGATTTGTGTCGAGTTAGATTTTCACCTAGAACCCAAAGGTGGGGGTATTGGAACTTTTCATGGAAAAATGTGAAAAATTAAATTTTCTAAAAATGAAATAAATGCCTTCTAAACACAGCAAACATTCACTCTAAAACAGAAGATTGTTGTTTTTCGCAATATTTTTAGAAATTTGGGCTCTTTTAGTAACATTAACACTTGCGCTGAAGCAACTTTTAGGCTCATTTCTTGTCTTTCAGGATTAATTCTGGGTTTTTTTTTTTGTTTATTTGATGAAAGTGAACAACAATACACACCATGGAAACATTTTTGTTTGATAGCGTCAAGTGAGATTTTCACATAGAACCCAAAGGGGGGGGTATTGGCACTTTTCATGGAAAAATGTGAAAAATTAAATTTTGTAAAAATGTAAAAAATGCCTTCTAAACACCTCAAACATTCACTCTAAAACTGAAGATTGTTGTTTTTCGCAATATTTTTAGAAATTTGGGCTCTTTTAGTAATATTAACACTTGGGCTGAAGCATCTTTTATGATCATTTATTGTCTTTCAGGATACATTCTGGGTTTTATTTTGTTTATTTGATGAAAATGAACAACAATACACACCTTGGATACATTTTTGTTTGATTTGTTTCGAGTGAGATTTTCACCTAGTACCCAAAGGGGGGGGTATTGGAACTTTTCATGGAAAAATGTGAAAAATTAATTTTTCTAAAAATGAAATAAATGCCTTCTAAACACCTCAAACATTCACTCTAAAACAGAAGATTGTTGTTATTCGCAATATTTTTAGAAATTTGGGCTCTCTTAGTAACATTAACATTTGCGCTGAAGCATCTTTTATGCTCATTTCTTGTCTTTCTGGATTAATTCTGGGTTTTATTTTGTTTATTTGATGAAAATGAACAACATTACACACCATGGAAACATTTTTGATTGATTTTTGTCGAGTGAGATTTTCACCTAGAAATCAAAGGGGGGGGGGTATAACACTTTCCATGGAAAAAAGTGAAAAATTAAATTTTCTAAAAATGAAATAAATACCTTCTAAACACCTCAAACATTCACTCTAAAACAGAAGATTGTTGTTTTTCGCAATATTTTTAGAAATTTGGGCTCTTGTAGTAACATTAACCATTGCGCTGAAGTATCTTTTATGCTCATTTCTTGTCTTTCAAGATTAATTCTGGGTTATATTTTGTTTTTTTTGATGAAAATGAACAACAATACACACCATGGAAACATTTTTGATTGATTTGTGTCGAGTGAGATTTTCACCTAGAAACCAAAGGGGGGGGATTAGCACTTTTCATGGAAAAAAGTGAAAATTAAATTTTCTAAAAATGAAATAAATACCTTCTTAACACCTCAAACATTCACTCTAAAACAGAAGATTGTTGTTTTTCGCAATATTTTTAGAAATTTGGGCTCCTTTAGTAACATTAACCATTGCGCTGAAGTATCTGTTATGCTCATTTCTTGTCTTTCAAGATTAATTCTGGGTTTTATTTTGTTTTTTTGATGAAAATGAACAACAATACACACCATGGAAACATTTTTGTTTGATTTGTGTCGAGTGAGATTTTCACCTAGAACCCAAAGGGGGGATATTGGCACTTTTCATGGATAAATGTGAAAAATTAAATTTTCTAAAAATGAAATAAATGCCTTCTAAACACCTCAAACATTCACTCTAAAACAGAAGATTGTTGTTTTTCGCAATATTTTTAGAAATTTGGGCTCTTTTAGTAACATTAACACTTGCGCTGAAGCAACTTTTATGCTCATTTATTGTCTTTCAGGATTAATTTTGGGTTTTATTTTGTTTTTTTGATGAAAATGAACAACAATACACACCATGGAAACATTTTTGTTTGATTTGTGTCAAGTGAGATTTTCACCTAGAACCCAAAGGGGGGGTATTGGCACTTTTCATGGAAAAATGTGAAAAATTAAATTTTCTAAAAATGAAATAAATGCCTTCTAAAAACCTCAAACATTCACTCTAAAAAAGAAGATTGTTGTTTTTCGCAATATTTTTAGAAATTTGGGCTCTTTTAGTAACACTAAAACCTGGGCTGAAGCATCTTTTATGCTCATTTCATGTCTTTCAGGATTAATTCTGGGTTTTTTTTTGTTTATTTGATGAAAATGAACAACAATACACACCATGGAAACATTTTTGTTTGATTGCGTCAAGTGAGATTTTCACCTAGAACCCAAAGGGGGGGTATTGGCACTTTTCATGGAAAAATGTGAAAAATTAAATTTTCTAAAAATGAAATAAATGCCTTCTAAATACCTCAAACATTCACTCTAAAACAGAAGATTGTTGTTTTTCTCAATATTTTTAGAAATTTGGGCTCTCTTAGTAACATTAACACTTGCGCTGAAGCATCTTTTATGCTCATTTCTTGTCTTTCTGGATTAATTCTGGGTTTTATTTTGTTTATTTGATGAAAATGAACAACATTACACACCATGGAAACATTTTTAATTGATTTTTGTCGAGTGAGATTTTCACCTAGAAATCAAAGGGGGGGGTATAACACTTTTCATGGAAAAAAGTGAAAAATTAAATTTTCTAAAAATGAAATAAATACCTTCTAAACACCTCAAACATTCACTCTAAAACAGAAGATTGTTGTTTTTCGCAATATTTTTAGAAATTTGGGCTCTTTTAGTAACATTAACCATTGCGCTGAAGTATCTTTTATGCTCATTTCTTGTCTTTCAAGATTAATTCTGGGTTATATTTTGTTTTTTTTGATGAAAATGAACAACAATACACACCATGGAAACATTTTTGATTGATTTGTGTCGAGTGAGATTTTCACCTAGAAACCAAAGGGGGGGGATTAGCACTTTTCATGGAAAAAAGTGAAAATTAAATGTTCTAAAAATGAAATAAATACCTTCTTAACACCTCAAACATTCACTCTAAAACAGAAGATTGTTGTTTTTCGCAATATTTTTAGAAATTTGGGCTCCTTTAGTAACATTAACCATTGCGCTGAAGTATCTGTTATGCTCATTTCTTGTCTTTCAAGATTAATTCTGGGTTTTATTTTGTTTTTTTTGATGAAAATGAACAACAATACACACCATGGAAACATTTTTGTTTGATTTGTGTCGAGTGAGATTTTCACCTAGAACCCAAAGGGGGGGATATTGGCACTTTTCATGGATAAATGTGAAAAATTAAATTTTCTAAAAATGAAATAAATGCCTTCTAAACACCTCAAACATTCACTCTAAAACAGAAGATTGTTGTTTTTCGCAATATTTTTAGAAATTTGGGCTCTTTTAGTAACATTAACACTTGCGCTGAAGCAACTTTTATGCTCATTTATTGTCTTTCAGGATTAATTTTGGGTTTTATTTTGTTTTTTTGATGAAAATGAACAACAATACACACCATGGAAACATTTTTGTTTGATTTGCGTCAAGTGAGATTTTCACCTAGAACCCAAAGGGGGGGTATTGGCACTTTTCATGGAAAAATGTGAAAAATTAAATTTCTAAAAATGAAATAAATGCCTTCTAAATACCTCAAACATTCACTCTTAAACAGAAGATTGTTGTTTTTCGCTATATTTTTAGAAATTTGGGCTCTTTTAGTAAAATTAACACTTGCGCTGAAGCATCTTTTATGCTCATTTCATGTCTTTCAGGATTAATTCTGGGTTTTATTTTGTTTATTTGATGAAAATGAACAACAATACACACCATGGAAACATTTTTGTTTGATTTGTGTCAAGTGAGATTTTCACCTAGAACCCAAAGGGGGGGGGTATTGGCACTTTTCATGGAAAAATGTGAAAAATTAAATTTTCTAAAAATGAAATAAATGCCTTCTAAACACCTCAAACATTCACTCTGAAACAGAAGATTGTTGTTTTTCGCAATATTTTTAGAAATTTGGGCTCTTTTAGTAACACTAAAACCTGGGCTGAAGCATCTTTTATGCTCTTTTCATGTCTTTCAGGATTAATTCTGGGTTTTTTTTTGTTTATTTGATGAAAATGAACAACAATACACACCATGGAAACATTTTTGTTTGATTGCGTCAAGTGAGATTTTCACATAGAACCCAAAGGGGGGGGTATTGGCACTTTTCATGGAAAAATGTGAAAAATTAAATTTTGTAAAAATGAAATAAATGCCTTCTAAACACCTCAAACATTCACTCTAAAACAGAAGATTGTTGTTTTTCGCAATATTTTTAGAAATTTGGGATCTTTTAGTAACATTAACACTTGGGCTGAAGCATCTTTTATGATCTTTTATTGTCTTTCAGGATTCATTCTGGGTTTTATTTTGTTTATTTGATGAAAATGAACAACAATACACACCTTGGATACATTTTTGTTTGATTTGTTTCGAGTGAGATTTTCACCTAGAACCCAAAGGGGGGGGTATTGGAACTTTTCATGGAAAAATGTGAAAAATTAAATTTTCTAAAAATGAAATAAATGCCTTCTAAACACCTCAAACATTCACTCTAAAACAGAAGATTGTTGTTTTTCGCAATATTTTTAGAAATTTGGGCTCTCTTAGTAACATTAACACTTGCGCTGAAGCATCTTTTATGCTCATTTCTTGTCTTTCTGGATTAATTCTGGGTTTTATTTTGTTTATTTGATGTAAATGAACAACATTACACACCATGGAAACATTTTTGATTGATTTTTGTCGAGTGAGATTTTCACCTAGAAATCAAAGGGGGGGGGTATAACACTTTTCATGGAAAAAAGTGAAAAATTAAATTTTCTAAAAATGAAATAAATACCTTCTAAACACCTCAAACATTCACTCTAAAACAGAAGATTGTTCCAAAGAAACTGCGGGAGATGCCGCAACAGTAACTTTTAACGGAGTCATCCGCTAATGTGCATTTCAATGCAACAATTTCAGAGCGTAAAAATCATTCGCCTTGACTGGGACTCGAACCCAGATCCCTCAATATCCGGTCGAGTGCTTTAGCCACTTAAGCTACCGAGGCGTCCTCTTAAAGCACTCGACCGGATATTGAGGGATCTGGGTTCGAGTCCCAGTCAAGGCGAATGATTTTTACGCTCTGAAATTGTTGCATTGACAGAAGATTGTTGTTTTTCGCAATATTTTTAGAAATTTGGGCTCTTTTAGTAACATTAACCATTGCGCTGAAATATCTTTTATGCTCATTTCTTGTCTTTCAAGATTAATTCTGGGTTATATTTTGTTTTTTTTGATGAAAATGAACAACAATACACACCATGGAAACATTTTTGATTAATTTGTGTCGAGTGAGATTTTCACCTAGAAACCAAAGGGGGGGATTAGCACTTTTCATGGAAAAAAGTGAAAATTAAATTTTCTAAAAATGAAATAAATACCTTCTTAACACCTCAAACATTCACTCTAAAACAGAAGATTGTTGTTTTTCGCAATATTTTTAGAAATTTGGGCTCCTTTAGTAACATTAACCATTGCGCTGAAGTATCTGTTATGCTCATTTCTTGTCTTTCAAGATTAATTCTGGGTTTTATTTTGTTTTTTTGATGAAAATGAACAAGAATACACACCATGGAAACATTTTTGTTTGATTTGTGTCGAGTGAGATTTTCACCTAGAGCACAAAGGGGGGGATATTGGCACTTTTCATGGAAAAATGTGAAAAATTAAATTTTCTAAAAATGAAATAAATGCCTTCTAAACACCTCAAACA
Organism: Hetaerina americana; assembly: GCF_022747635.1. NCBI lineage: Eukaryota > Metazoa > Arthropoda > Insecta > Odonata > Calopterygidae > Hetaerina > Hetaerina americana. The sequence continues at coordinate 285,132 of NW_027286832.1, forward strand.
TTCACTCTAAAACAGAAGATTGTTGTTTTTCGCAATATTTTTAGAAATTTGGGCTCTTTTAGTAACATTAACACTTGCGCTGAAGCAACTTTTATGCTCATTTATTGTCTTTCAGGATTAATTTTGGGTTTTATTTTGTTTTTTTGATGAAAATGAACAACAATACACACCATGGAAACATTTTTGTTTGATTTGCGTCAAGTGAGATTTTCACCTAGAACCCAAAGGGGGGGTATTGGCACTTTTCATGGAAAAATGTGAAAAATTAAATTTTCTAAAAATGAAATAAATGCCTACTAAATACCTCAAACATTCACTCTAAAACAGAAGATTGTTGTTTTTCGCTATATTTTTAGAAATTTGGGCTCTTTTAGTAAAATTAACACTTGCGCTGAAGCATCTTTTATGCTCATTTCATGTCTTTCAGGATTAATTCTGGGTTTTATTTTGTTTATTTGATGAAAATGAACAACAATACACACCATGGAAACATTTTTGTTTGATTTGTGTCAAGTGAGATTTTCACCTAGAACCCAAAGGGGGGGGGTATTGGCACTTTTCATGGAAAAATGTGAAAAATTAAATTTTCTAAAAATGAAATAAATGCCTTCTAAACACCTCAAACATTCACTCTAAAACAGAAGATTGTTGTTTTTCGCAATATTTTTAGAAATTTGGGCTCTTTTAGTAACACTAAAACCTGGGCTGAAGCATCTTTTATGCTCATTTCATGTCTTTCAGGATTAATTCTGGGTTTTTTTTTGTTTATTTGATGAAAATGAACAACAATACACACCATGGAAACTTTTTTGTTTGATAGCGTCAAGTGAGATTTTCACATAGAACCCAAAGGGGGGGGTATTGGCACTTTTCATGGAAAAATGTGAAATATTAAATTTTGTAAAAATGAAATAAATGCCTTCTAAACACCTCAAACATTCACTCTAAAACAGAAGATTGTTGTTTTTCGCAATATTTTTAGAAATTTGGGCTCTTTTAGTAACATTAACACTTGGGCTGAAGCATCTTTTATGATCTTTTATTGTCTTTCAGGATTCATTCTGGGTTTTATTTTGTTTATTTGATGAAAATGAACAACAATACACACCTTGGATACATTTTTGTTTGATTTGTTTCGAGTGAGATTTTCACCTAGAACCCAAAGGGGGGGATATTGGCACTTTTCATGGAAAAATGTGAAAAATTAAATTTTCTAAAAATGAAATAAATGCCTTCTAAACACCTCAAACATTCACTCTAAAACAGAAGATTGTTGTTTTTCGCAATATTTTTAGAAATTTGGGCTCTTTTAGTAACATTAACACTAGCGCTGAAGCAACTTTTATGCTCATTTATTGTCTTTCAGGATTAATTCTGGGTTTTATTTTGTTTATTTGATGAAAATGAACAACAATACACACCATGGAAACATTTTTGTTTGATTTGCGTCGAGTAAGATTTTCACCTAGAACCCAAAGGGGGGGGTATTGGCACTTTTCATGGAAAAATGTGAAAAATTAAATTTTCTAAAAATGAAATAAATGCCTTCTAAATACCTCAAACATTCACTCTAAAACAGAAGATTGTAGTTTTTCGCAATATTTTTAGAAATTTGGGCTCTCTTAGTAACATTAACACTTGCGCTGAAGCATCTTTTATGCTCATTTCTTGTCTTTCTGGATTAATTCTGGGTTTTATTTTGTTTATTTGATGTAAATGAACAACATTACACACCATGGAAACATTTTTGATTGATTTTTGTCGAGTGAGATTTTCACCTAGAAATCAAAGGGGGGGGGTATAACACTTTTCATGGAAAAAAGTGAAAAATTAAATTTTCTAAAAATGAAATAAATACCTTCTAAACACCTCAAACATTCACTCTAAAACAGAAGATTGTTCCAAAGAAACTGCGGGAGATGCCGCAACAGTAACTTTTAACGGAGTCATCCGCTAATGTGCATTTCAATGCAACAATTTCAGAGCGTAAAAATCATTCGCCTTGACTGGGACTCGAACCCAGATCCCTCAATATCCGGTCGAGTGCTTTAGCCACTTAAGCTACCGAGGCGTCCTCTTAAAGCACTCGACCGGATATTGAGGATCTGGGTTCGAGTCCCAGTCAAGGCGAATGATTTTTACGCTCTGAAATTGTTGCATTGACAGAAGATTGTTGTTTTTCGCATATTTTTAGAAATTTGGGCTCTTTTAGTAACATTAACCATTGCGCTGAAATATCTTTTATGCTCATTTCTTGTCTTTCAAGATTAATTCTGGGTTATATTTTGTTTTTTTTGATGAAAATGAACAACAATACACACCATGGAAACATTTTTGATTAATTTGTGTCGAGTGAGATTTTCACCTAGAAACCAAAGGGGGGGATTAGCACTTTTCATGAAAAAAGTGAAAATTAATTTTCTAAAAATGAAATAAATACCTTCTTAACACCTCAAACATTCACTCTAAAACAGAAGATTGTTGTTTTTCGCAATATTTTTAGAAATTTGGGCTCCTTTAGTAACATTAACCATTGCGCTGAAGTATCTGTTATGCTCATTTCTTGTCTTTCAAGATTAATTCTGGGTTTTATTTGTTTTTTGATGAAAATGAACAAGAATACACACCATGGAACATTTTTGTTTGATTTGTGTCGAGTGAGATTTTCACCTAGAACACAAAGGGGGGATATTGGCACTTTTCATGGAAAAATGTGAAAAATTAAATTTTCTAAAAATGAAATAAATTGCCTTCTAAACACCTCAAACATTCACTCTAAACAGAAGATTGTTGTTTTTCGCAATATTTTTAGAAATTTGGGCTCTTTTAGTAACATTAACACTTGCGCTGAAGCAACTTTTATGCTCATTTATTGTCTTTCAGGATAATTTTGGGTTTATTTTGTTTTTTTGATGAAAATGAACAACAATACACACCATGGAAACATTTTTGTTTGATTTGCGTCAAGTGAGATTTTCACCTAGAACCCAAAGGGGGGGTATTGGCACTTTTCATGGAAAAATGTGAAAAATTAATTTTCTAAAAATGAAATAAATGCCTTCTAAATACCTCAAACATTCACTCTAAAACAGAAGATTGTTGTTTTTCGCTATATTTTTAGAAATTTGGGCTCTTTTAGTAAAATTAACACTTGCGCTGAAGCATCTTTTATGCTCATTTCATGTCTTTCAGGATTAATTCTGGGTTTTATTTTGTTTATTTGATGAAAATGAACAACAATACACACCATGGAAACATTTTTGTTTGATTTGTGTCAAGTGAGATTTTCACCTAGAACCCAAAGGGGGGGGGTATTGGCACTTTTCATGAAAAATGTGAAAAATTAATTTTCTAAAATGAAATAATGCCTTCTAAACACCTCAAACATTCACTCTAAAACAGAAGATTGTTGTTTTTCGCAATATTTTTAGAAATTTGGGCTCTTTTAGTAACACTAAAACCTGGGCTGAAGCATCTTTTATGCTCATTTCATGTCTTTCAGGATTAATTCTGGGTTTTTTTTTGTTTATTTGATGAAAATGAACAACAATACACACCATGGAAACTTTTTTGTTTGATAGCGTCAAGTGAGATTTTCACATAGAACCCAAAGGGGGGGTATTGGCACTTTTCATGGAAAAATGTGAAATATTAAATTTTGTAAAAATGAAATAAATGCCTTCTAAACACCTCAAACATTCACTCTAAAACAGAAGATTGTTGTTTTTCGCAATATTTTTAGAAATTTGGGCTCTTTTAGTAACATTAACACTTGGGCTGAAGCATCTTTTATGATCTTTTATTGTCTTTCAGGATTCATTCTGGGTTTTATTTTGTTTATTTGATGAAAATGAACAACAATACACACCCTTGGATACATTTTTGTTTGATTTGTTCGAGTGAGATTTTCACCTAGAACCCAAAGGGGGGGATATTGGCACTTTTCATGGAAAAATGTGAAAAATTAAATTTTCTAAAAATGAAATAAATGCCTTATAAACACCTCAAACATTCACTCTAAACAGAAGATTGTTGTTTTTCGCAATATTTTAGAAATTTGGGCTCTTTTAGTAACATTAACACTAGCGCTGAAGCAACTTTTATGCTCATTTATTGTCTTTCAGGATTATTCTGGGTTTTATTTTGTTTATTTGATGAAAATGAACAACAATACACACCATGGAAACATTTTTGTTTGATTTGCGTCGAGTAAGATTTTCACCTAGAACCCAAAGGGGGGGGTATTGGCACTTTTCATGGAAAAAATGTGAAAAATTAAATTTCTAAAAATGAAATAAATGCCTTCTAAATACCTCAAACATTCACTCTAAAACAGAAGGATTGTAGTTTTTCGCAATATTTTTAGAAATTTGGCTCTTTTAGTAAAATTAACACTTGCGCTGAAGCATCTTTTATGCTCATTTCATGCTTTCAGGATTAATTCTGGGTTTTATTTTGTTTATTTGATGAAAATGAACAACAATACACACCATGGAAACATTTTTGTTTGATTTGTGTCGAGTGAGATTTCACCTAGAACCCAAAGGGGGGGTATTGGCACTTTTCATGGAAAAATGTGAAAAATTAAATTTTCTAAAAATGAAATAAATGCCTTCTAAACACCTTAAACATTCACTCTAAAACAGAAGATAGTTGTTTTTCGCAATATTTTTAGAATTTGGGCTCTTTTAATAACACTAAAACCTGGGCTGATAGCATCTTTTATGATCATTTATTGTCTTTCAGGATACATTCTGGGTTTTATTTTGTTTATTTGATGAAAATGAACAACAATACACACCTTGGATACATTTTTGTTTGATTTGTGTCGAGTGAGATTTTCACCTAGAACCAAAGGGGGGGTATTGGCACTTTTCATGGAAAAATGTGAAAATTAAATTTTCTAAAAATGAAATAAATGCCTTCTAAACACCTCAAACATTCACTCTAAAACAGAAGATTGTTGTTTTTCGCAATATTTTTAAAAATTTGGGCTCATTTAGTAACATTAACACTTGGGCTGAAGCATCTTTTATGATCTTTTATTGTCTTTCAGGATTCATTCTGGGTTTTATTTTGTTTTTTGATGAAAATGAACAACAATACACACCATGGAAACATTTTTGTTTGATTTGTGTCGAGTGAGATTTTCACCTAGAACCCAAAGGGGGGGATATTGGCAATTTTCATTGAAAAATGTGAAAAATTAAATTTTCTAAAATGAAATAAATGCCTTCTAAACACCTCAAAACATTCACTCTAAAACAGAAGATTGTTGTTTTTCGCAAATATTTTAGAAATTTGGGCTCTTTTAGTAACATTAACACTTGCGCTGAAGCAACTTTTATGCTCATTTATTGTCTTTCAGGATTAATTCTGGGTTTTATTTTGTTTATTTGATGAAAATGAACAACAATACACACCATGGAAACATTTTTGTTTGATTTGCGTCAAGTGAGATTTTCACCTAGAACCCAAAGGGGGGGGTATTGGCACTTTTCATGGAAAAATGTGAAAAATTAAATTTTCTAAAATGAAATAAATGCCTTCTAAATACCTCAAACATTCACTCTAAAACAGAAGATTGTAGTTTTTCGCAATATTTTTAGAAATTTGGGCTCTTTTATTAAAATTAACACTTGGCCTGAAGCATCTTTTATGATCTTTTATTGTCTTTCAGGATTCATTCTGGGTTTTATTTTGTTTATTTGATGAAAATGAACAACAATACACACCTTGGATACATTTTTGTTTGATTTGTTTCGAGTGAGATTTTCACCTAGAACCCAAAGGGGGGGGGTATTGGCACTTTTCATGGAAAAATGTGAAAAATTAAATTTTACTAAAAATGAAATAAATGCCTTCTAAATACCTCAAACATTCACTCTAAAACAGAAGATTGTAGTTTTTCCGCAATATTTTTAGAAATTTGGCTCTTTTAGTAAAATTAACACTTGCGCTGAAGCATCTTTATGCTCATTTCATGCTTTCAGGATTAATTCTGGGTTTATTTTGTTTATTTGATGAAATGAACAACAATACACACCATGGAAACATTTTTGTTTGATTTGTGTCAAGTGAGATTTTCACCTAGAACCCAAAGGGGGGGGTATTGGCACTTTTCATGGAAAAATGTGAAAAATTAAATTTTCTAAAATGAAATAAATGCCTTCTAAACACCTCAAACATTCACTCTAAAACAGAAGATTGTTGTTTTT